>NC_057863.1:436993600-437293600 GCF_019393635.1 Dromiciops gliroides
TTATGCAACAGTAAATTTCAACTCCTCAACTTGATGACCAGTCATCGTCAGAAGCACCTATTGCTGGTTGGTGAGGCCACCAAATGTTGGTGGCCTTTTTAGATCTCTAACTGCAAAGTATTTGAACTCAGTTAAAGAAAACATCGTTTAGGGATCAGTCCAACCTAGCTTTGTACTCCCTGCAACGATTAGCAAGATACACTCATTGATTTAGACCTGAAAGATGCTTTACAGGGCATCTAATCCAACTCCCTCACTTTTCAGTTGGGGAAACTGAGGCCCACAAAAACCAAGTTACTAGCCCAAGTTCACATAGGTAAAAGTCAAGATGAGATTTGAACCTAGGTCATAGAATTGTACGGCAGGTAGTTGTACTGTGGAGACTGGAGTCAGGAAGACGCATTTTCCTTCAAATCCAGCTTCAGACACTCAGTAGGTGAGTGATCTTGGGCAAGTCACTTAACTTTGTTTGCCTCAGTTGCCTCATCTGTAAAATGAGGTAGAGAAGAAAATGACAGACCATACCAATATCTTTGTCAAGAAAATCCCAAAATGGGTCAGACACAACTGAAAAATAACAGAACATAAGATTGTAGATTTAGATTTTAGAAGGGTTCTCAGAGGCCCCCTAGTTCAATTCCCTCATTTTACAAATCAGGAAACTGAGACCCAGGAAAATTAGGTGGTCTACCCAAGATCATACAGACCATAAGGAGCAGAGGTAAAATCTGAACCCAAGTTCTCTAATGGCAGATGCAGCACTTTTCTTTCCCCTGGGCCTTGAGCTTAGTCAGACTTAGCCAGTGACTACCTAAGAATTTAATATTTACTAAGAGATAAGCAAAGAACATTTCTTGACCTTGAAAACTCAGGAAAGAGAAGGAATCGAGTCTATAAATTACATCTTGGGGAAAATTATTTTTCATACCCGAAGAAAAACTTAATCAGACCCTTGAAGTCATATAAAAATGTATTTAGTGTGGGAAAATTGATTTCTTTGATACATGTCAGAATTTCAACTGTGAACTAGTGGTAAACATAGATAGAAAAAAAAGTCTCCCCTTCCACATATCACAATGCTCTAAAAACAATACAAAGAAAACTTCCAAGGTTAATCCTACTTCTGAGTACCTTTTTATTTTTTTGAATAATAACCTGTAAATGCTTATGAATTTAGGCTAGAATATGAGCAGAATGGCCATTTCTCTACTAGAAGCTATATGTACTGACTATATATTAAAGTGTCTGGCACATAGTAGGCACTTAATAAATGTTAGTTGACTGACTTTTTCCCCTCTCATGTTTTTATCCAGTTCACACATTTAAAATGATACTGGGGCAGCTAGATGGCTCAGTGGTAAAGCACCGGCCCTGGATTCAGGAGTACCTGAGTTCAAATCCGGCCTCAGACACTTGACACTTACTAGCTGTGTGACACTGGGCAAGTCACTTAACCCTCATTGCCCTGCAAAACAAAAAAAACAAAACCAAATAAAATGATACTGCAAACTAATATTGCCATCAGCACCTTGCTGTGCCCTAGTGGTACCCATGGCAAGGCATCAGTCCAATTCAAGATTTGGCCAGGTAGTCTGTCTAAGTGGACAGGAAGGGAAACACAAATAGGCAAGATCAATGGTCACTCTGGGGAGATGAAACTTGGGTTTTATGCACGCAAAGGGGACCTACCAGGATCCTACAATATGTGGAAAGAGTCAGAATACTCAGGCTTCAGTTCTGGCTCAGTCACTTACTCTTTGCAATTTTAAATAAATCACCTAATCTCACTAGGAGCAGCTAGGTGGTACAGTGGATAAATCACTGGAGTTGGAATCAGGAAGAATTATCTTCATAAGTTCAAATCTATCCTGAGACAGTTACTGGCTGTGTGATCCTGGGCAAGTCACTTAACTTCTGCTTGCCTCAGTTTCCTCATCTGTATATGAGCTGGAAAAGGAAATGTCAAACTACTCCAGTATCATTGCCAAGAAAACTCCAAATGGGGTCCTGAAGAATTAACATAACTGAACAACTTAGTTTTATATTGGGCACTGTGACAGAGTCGTGAGCTTTCAGTCAGGAGAACCTGAGTTCAAATCCAGCTTCAGACAGTTACTAGCTATGTGATCCTAGGCAAATCACTTAACCCCATTTGCCTCAGTTCCTCATTTGTAAAATGAGCTGGATAAGGATTTGTGAGCCATACCGTATTTTTGCCAAGAAAACCCCAAATGGTACACAAAGAGTTGGCACAATTAGTCGACTAAACAACAACAAAAATCTCATTGAACTTCAATCTCTTTCTCTATAAAATGGGGTTGGGGCAGGGGGAGGTGGCTAGATGGGACCTCAGTTTTCTCATCCACAAAATTAGGAAGTTGGATCCCTTTCACCTCTAAATTTATGATGCCACAACCAGATGTTCCATCCCAGCTCTAAATTCCATGACTCTATGATAAAGTGAATGAGAGTCCAGGCAACATGAGAAGTCACAATTGATTCCATGTAGTACAGAAGTGTTTGACTTGGCTCACAAACTATTGGAATCCCTGCATTTTCCAAGTTCACTTCATTAAGACCAGGACTAATAAATGAAACTAATACTGACTGTGGACAAAGCAGGTAGATCTCCCTCTTGTTATCAAGATGTATGCAACTAATTCCAAACTATTTTTTTTTCCGAGGCAATGGGGATTAAGTGACTTGCCCAGGGTCACACAGCTAGCAAGTGTCAATTATCTGAGGCCGGATTTGAACTCAGGTACTCCTGAATCCAGGGCCGGCGCTTTATCCACTGCGCCACCTAGCTGCCCCCTCAAACTATTTTTAAAGTTAAATTTTCTTATTTCTAAATCTATGAAAGAGGTAATTCTGACTGCAAAAACTACCTTTTGCCATTTTCACGAAAACCTTGTAGCAAGTCTTTTATCTACCTGTGAGGTTGCCTTTGTGTCTTAAAAACTCAAAGTGAATCTGCTGCTTCTTCATTTACACATTCATTCATTCACCAATTATCTATTGAGCAACTACTTACTGTGTACAAGACACATTTTCTTCAATTTTCAGTGAAACCTGAGGAATTTAAGCCCATGGTGACATAGTCTCTTTTGCTTTTCTTACCCAGCTTCAGAAGGGCTAATTAAACATATTACCCATAACAGCTGTTTTAAAGATGGAGAGAATTAGGCAGGTGGCACCACCTGTAGCTATGTAATTCCAGGCCAAATAAACTGCTACCTCCCCAGTTAAGGAGAAATCCACTTATTCAGGGGTGTGTGTGTGTGTGTGTGTGTGTGTGTGTGTGTGTGTGTGTGTATTTGTGTGTGTGTGTGTGAGTGTGTGTGTGTGTGTGTGAGTGTGTGTGTGTGTGTGTGTGTGAGTGTGAGTGTGAGTGAAGTAAGGAAGCCTGAAGCAATTGTGCTGTGCAGTCTCAGAAATATTTCTACAAGAGAATTAAAACCGTGATGAATGCCAGCAGAAATACACAAAGATGTGTTGTCTCTGAAATAGTTGTGAGGGATGACCTTCCTGTCTAATTCTTCATTGGCTATGGAACAAATATCACATTAATTGCTATATTGGCTACTACAGTCCTGCACCTATATAGTCATGGGGTGTCGAAGCGACCATGAATTTCTGAAGACCATTCTAGGGAAATGCATACCCTAACAAGGTCTGCCAAAGGCTTGGAGTGTGGGCCCAATGACAGACAGTATATCTGTCAGCTGAGGTCTTTCCTAGTTAAGATGGGCTGTTCTCTTGGTAGGCTGAGGAGGGGATGAAATTTTAGGCCATAGGAACTCCAGAAGACCTGCTGCTCAGTCAGGAAAAGATTGTAAAATGTGCTGGCAGATAGAAACTCCACACTGTCAAATTCACACGTCCTTTAAATATTCAGTCATGTCAATTAGAATCACAGATTTATTACCAGCGGGGACCAAACCCCTCATTGTACAGAGGAGGAAACATACAGGTAGTGAGATAGTACTGTATTGAGTACTGGATCTGGGGTCAGAAAGATGAATTTAAATATGGCCTCAGATACTACACTCTCTAGCTGTGTGATCCTGGGCAAGTCACTTAATTTCTGCCTGTAAAACAGGAAACACCTAGCTCACAGGGAAGGCAGCTAGGTAGTGAAGTGGATCTAGGGCTGGGCCTGGGGTCAGGAACATCCGAGTTCAAATCTGACCGTAGACACTCACTAGCTGTGTGACCCTGGGCAAGTCACTTAACTGTTTGCTTCAGTTTTCTCATCTGTAAAATGAGCTGGAAAAGAAAATGGCAAACCATTCCAATCCAATATCTTTACCAAGAAAATCCCAAATGGGGTCACAAAGAGTCAAACTAGACCAGGGTTGTTGTGAAAATAAAATGAAATAATATTTGTAAAGTGCTATATAGTGCTATATAATAATATAAATGAAATAATATATGTAAAGCGCTGCTGACTAAGAAGCAGCAGCAACAACTAAAGCCAGAGAGATTAGGTGATTCACCCATAGTCACAGTGACAGGATTGGGATTCAAACCCAAGTCCTCTGATTCCCAATCAAATGCTCTTTCTACTACCCAGCAGTCACCATCGGCACTAGCAACATGCCAGGGTTGGTCTCTCCACAAAACATGCTGATGTATGCTTAGAGTGGACTATCCCATGGAGAGAACATGTGTAGGCAGCAGGTTAGCTTCCTACTATTCTTTGGGTCACCTCGCCGTATGTTTCTGTGTCTTCCACATTATCTCTACATCCAGTACACTCAAGAGGTTGGGGAGAAAGTGCTTTCTCAGCCAGACTCTCCATGAGCAGACAGCCCTACACTGCCCCAAACCCTCTTTGTTATGATGCTGACATTTCGAGTAATAAACATCTAGAGGGTTCACAGTTTGAATCATCTTTGACCAATAGCATCAAATAGACATGATTCTCCCAAGGAAACGTCAGCTTGCTAGACACTCTTGTCCTCCGCTAATTACCCAGTTTGCTTGAGCTGTTTAAGCGCAGGCTTGCCCGGGACAGAGAGAAAAGTGAAAAAGTAAAAGGCAGCATTCATTCGTAGGTATTTAACAGTGTTTGATGCTTCGTTTTAACTGGACTGTCACAGGGGCATGAAGCAATGTGCATTTTATTGCTTGTGACTCCTTGTGTTTTACCATATGGTCCTGCTGCCAGTAATAACGATGAGACTATAAACTCCATTAGTTTACTGGAATGTACTACTCTATGTTATATTGCAGCAGCTATCAATATTGTTGCACATTATAAGTTCACAGAGGTAATAGGAGGCTATTTTAGCAATATATTACTTGCTACCATAGTTACCAAGGCTTAGAGTGCAGGTAATACAGAAAATAATGATGGCAGCTAGGTGGCGCCATAATGCATAGAGTGTCCCGCCAGGAGTCAGGAAGATTGATTTTCCTGAGTTCAAATCTGGCCTCAGACACTTACCAGTTGGGTGACCCTGAGCAAGTCACTTAACCCTGCTTGCCTCAGTTTCTTCATCTGCAAAATTAGCTGGAAATGCAAATTCCAAAACATCCCAGTGCCTTTTCAAAAAAAACCCCAAATGGGGCCAAGAAGAGTCAAACACAGATAAAAGTGAACAACAAAGATCTCTCATAGAACTTTGTACCTCTTATATATATTTATCATATTTTATTCCTGTTTCATTTTTATATACGTGGCTCACCATCCCTACCAGAGTATAATTTTAATGGGGACAGGAACCACATCTTATTCATCTTTTTTTCTCCAGGGTTCCTCTGTACAAGGCTTGACTTAGGCTGACCTGGTAATTCAGCCTCAGAGTGCCAATGAAATAAGACAATCATTTAACATTTAACAAAAAAGAAATGTGTTTATCTCTAGCAAAGAAAGGGTGTTCATCAGGGAGACAGTATCCATTCAGGTAGATGCAACCCTTCTCGTTTATAGATGGAAATACATCTGATCAGAAGCATGTGTTGCCTCCTAGAGCAGTAGGGTTTCTATCAAATCTCCAAATGACTCTAAGTGGGCTGAATTATTTTGTTGTTGTTGGGGGAAGGGGGTTGTTTTGGTGTTTTAATGACACAAGTGATCAAGAATGTTAATGAATGGAGCCCTAATCCTCTGGCCCAATCAAGTCTTGGAGATGGCTTCTCTCTCTACTAGGGAAATAGTAGACCAGACTACCTGGCAGGCAATCTAGCAGATGTTTCTCCTTCCACAAGAGACAAATCTAGTGCCTTGTACAGAGTACAAACTTAATGTTTGTTGAACTGAACTGAGTAAAAATATTAATACTTTATGTAGCACCCCTCTGCTATATTCAGGTACCTAGAACTTGCTGCTTTCATCATCTGCACTCAAGCTCATAGCTCACAAGAAGCTTGTTTCCACTGAACCTCCCACAGCAAAGTGGAGAGTTGGACCTGGGGTCCAGAAGATCTGAGTTCAAATCCCATCTTTGACAGTTATGAGTTGTGTTACCCTGGCTAGTCTCTTCACCTCTCTCAGCCTCAGTTTCCTTGACTTTACTTTTGGTTTTGTTGTTGTTTGTGGGTCTTTTTTTTTTTTGGTGAGGAAATTGGGGTTAAGTGACTTGCCCAGGGTTACACAGCTAGAACACGTCAAGTGTCTGAGGACAGATTTGAACTCGGGTCTTTCTGACTCCAGGGCCGGTGCTCTATTCACTTCACCACCTAGGTGCCTCAGTTTCCTTTACTTTAAAAATGGGGATAATAATAGCACCTATTTCACAGGGTTCTTGTGTGAATCAAATAAGACAGCATATACATGAAGTACTTCACAGACCTTAAAGAGCTATATAGTGTTGGCTATTGCTAAGACCAAAATTCAATATATGACATTAGAGGAAAGTAAAGGGGATTTACTCAAAAGAAAATACAGGGTAAATAATGTGTTAAACCAAGTAACATGCTTTCACATCTCCCATTTCCCTAAACTACTACCTTCAAGACTGAGCCCATTCATCTCAGCTCCCCATACTGGTTTACCAATCTGACATGGTAAACCTAGAGGAACAGGAAAAAAAAAAAAAAAAGGTCGGCAAACCAACTTTTGCACAACTGTGCTAGCTTAGCAGCCCAGCTCTGTAATCTAGGGAATGAAAAGGGGGAGTATGCAGACTTGCCCACCAGCTGCTCATTATGGCCAGAGGGTGGCTTTGGTTCGGTTTTTTCTCACTGCACAAATGACCTCATGGTTTTCTCCTGCTGGGCAGAGAGTCTTGGGACCCTTTTCAGAGAACTGCTGGTGTTCTACTGGGGACAGGAAAGAAGCCTCCTGCTGTCAACTCCTAGTTGGCAGGTTATGGCCCCATCTTTAGAGAAAACTTCTTCTCAGGAACTCGGGGCACTAGGATCTGGGCTTCATGGCACAATCTTTCTCTGCCATTTCTTCTCTCCATCTCATCCTATCTTTGTTATCTAATCCTTTGTGTCTGTTGCTTTGTCATGCTGTCCTGTTCCTCCCCAGCAATGCTTAAGGAGTCTCTGAAAGACAGAGGGACATCAGGCTCTCCCTATCTGATACCAACACATGGCCTATAAACAGGAGGCTCTCTTCTTTGCCTCTGTCTTTGTCCCTTCCTGTTTTAAGTGAAAAAGATTGGGGATGGCTTTGAAAAGGCCAGAATAGTAACCCACTAAAAATCTGAGTTGCTGAAGTCCATGCTGGGGCTTGGCAGAAGCCAGACAATGAACGGTCAGAATGCAAAGCGACCCATTCGATTCAGTCCAGCAGTAACAGGGGGTGTAGTCTCAAGCACTCATTCAGCCATGGTGCACTTGGAAGGGAACTTGGTGGGGCTACTGCTATGCAGAAACTCAAGCTTCAGCAGACTCTCCTCGGGGATCAAGGTGGTATTGGAGAGGTTTTGCCCTGAGTGTTGGGAGAAAGGGGAATGTTCTCATTTCTCTTCTTGCTGTGTCTTCACAGTAAACATCCCCTTGTAGAAGCTAAAACAAATGAAAACACTCTTGTGTCCCACTGAGACTAGAAGCCTCTTATACTTACAGTTGTCTTAAACACCTTCATGGGAATGTCTCCCTAATGAAATGGGAAAGGATAGAATGCATCAAAACAACCATGGAGATCTGAAAAACAGTGAGCTATTGCCACAGTATTCCTTTTAATTCATCCAATCACAAGCTTCCTTTTGATTTAAAGATGGTAAACTATATGTGGTGTGGGTGGTTACAGAAGCTATTAGATATGGGCACTGTCACCATATTTAGCCTAATTGATTTTGGCTGTGTTTTATTTTAGATTTGTTTTTGTCTTGTTATGAAAGAAGTTTCTAGGCGTATGGAATGAGGAAGACACTGGGAAGTGACAATGGAGTGAAAAAATCAATAAAATATTTCAGATTCTTTTCATTTTATACAATTTTACTATGCATGTTTGTTTTGAGCCTTGAAAGAGAATGGAGAAATACACTCTCCCATCCCATCAAATATCCTTTTCATAGATCCAAACAAACATTCCCTCCTGAATCTTGTTAAAATCTATTTCTCTCATTTTACCCCCATTGGTGGCTTTTCCTACAGCTAGGTGGCACAATAGGAGACCCATGGATTTGTAGTCAGGAAGACTGTTAAATGGGGGCAATAATAGCAATTACCTTCCAGGGTTATTGAGAATCAAATGAAATATTATTTGTAAAACACTTAGCACAGTGCTTGACTACATAAATGCTGCTGCTGCTGTTGTTGTCATTACCTGAGTTTAAATCTGACCTCAGACATTTAATAGTTGTATGACCTTGAAGAGGTCACCTAATCTCTTCCAGCCTCAGTTTCCCCACAGGATTGTTGTAAAGATCAAATGAGATATTATTTGCAAAGCACTTTACATACCTTGATGGACTCTATCAAGGCTATCATTATTATTGTTATTGCTATTATTTCCTAATATGTAGAAAACTACAAAAGTATATATCAGGGATAAATTTTGCAAAATATTTTAGAAAGGAATCAATACAACAAGAAATATGAGCATCAGTCATAGGACTCAGAGTAAGTAAAGTAATGAGACACTTAAAACAATCCCACTTTGAATGTGGAAGAAATCAAGAGCCAACGAATGGGATATCTTAGGAAACCTGAAGTTAGTATGGGTTCACTTTATGGAACTTAATAATAGAAATAGAGCTAAAATACAAGATACCTGGTCCTAGAGGAATTCTAATTCATATTAGCTGGAAAGGAATGCAAGTGAGACAGACGCAGGTTAAATGTAGGAGATTTAGCAAGTGAGAATTCCATTCCTCCAGATCACTGGAGCGGCTCAGGAATCCCCACCCAGACAGATATGCCTTGGGAAGGGTTTCTCAGGACTTAATTGTTCATTCTGGGCATTCAGGTGGGAGGGATTCAGTTATTCCACAGTTTCCCACAATCTTGGGAATTAGAGGAGAAAAATTCAGAGGACTTTTTTTATACGTGGAAGAATTCAGCTTTGCCTGATTGTCACAAGAGAGCAAAGACCAATGGAGGTAGGGAAACCAGCAAGTCATTTCCCTTCTCTGGGCCTCATTTCCTCTCTCCAAAATGAGGCATTTGGACCAGATGATCTCTAAGGTCCCTTTTAACTTATACATTCTATGAATTCTATGAATGTCAAAGAATATGCCTGAGAGAGATTCAATTTCACAAGCAATCTCAAAGGATTTGTGATAAACCACTGTAGTTATTCTGTTTAGAAAACCGGTTTGTTTTGCTAAAATGTTTTGAATTGTTCAGAGAGGGAAGGGGGAAAAGCAGTACCCCCTCTACCCTTCTATGAATTAAAAGCAGGTCTTCCAGAGAGCTTAACTTGGTTGGAGGAGGAAAGGGGAAAGAACTACTGAAAATACTAAACTAGTTAAAGAATAATCTGTGGAGACTTTATGCAAAATAAATCAAATGCCTCTGGACCAGGCTGGTGGTAAGGAACTCAGACTAGAATATTTGTAATGCTGCCCTCTTTAAATATTGAAGTAAAACCCAAGGAGAATAAGCAGTGTTCAGCTAGGAATGTTGTCCTCTAGGGGGCATAAATACCTATCAATTGTCACCACCCTTCACCTGGTAGCTGATACTTGGCTTACGTCATTGTGCCTGGGAGAACTTAACCAGCCTCTGTAGGGATTTGCTAACAAATTTGTTGTTCGTTCATTCTAGTCATGTGTGACTTTTTGGGACCAGTTGTGGGGTTTTCTTGGCAAAGATACTGGAGTGGTTTGCCATTTTCCTCCTCGAGCTCATTTTACAGATGAGGAAACTGAGGCAAACATGGTTAAGTGACTTGCCCAGAGTCACAGAGGTAGTAAGTGTCTCAGGCTGGATTTAGACTCAGGAAGGTGAGTCTTCCTGACTTCAGGCCCAGCGTTCTATCCACTGCACCTAAATAGCTGCCCATTGCTTACAAATACAAACATTAAGTGATAACAAATTATAGATCATTTAAAAGGTGAAAAAAGGATCTAAGTATGAAAAAAGGTTGGAATTCTTTACCTGTATTCAGAATGTTTAAAAATAATAATAATTATTATTTATGACTTAGACCACAGGGCAGATATTTCTACAGATATTTCTTCACCATTATTGTAGGTGAACTCCCTGCCTTCAGTTTCACTTGCTACCTGTCCCTTCTACCAAGTTTGTGTACTTCCAACATGATCATCATGGTATTACTCCTTCTACTGAAGACCACATAGCAATTTTCTACTGACTAAAATAACAAATCACAACTTTAATTTATGGTATCCCATCAAACTAAACCACCCCAAATTTCTATCTCATAACTCATTTCATAACATGATCTTTCCCTTCTAGTCTTTTAATTGATTGTTATTTATGACACACACCTTGCTAATTTCCATGTGGCTCCCATATCAAATGCCCTCCCCTTTCATTTCTGCTAATAATGTTATATATTTCTCTCATATGGCTCAGCTCAAAATTTACCTGCTTCCCAGGATCCTTTGGTGACCAAACTACTCTTCTTATTCCTGTAATCCATGATCCTCCTCAGCACTTACGTGTGCATTCAAGTTTTATCTTATTACAGTATCTTGTCCATATGTTGCTCAATAATTGTTTTCAAGTTGTTATATGTGAGCACATTTTGATTTCCCAACAAGGGATCTTGTTCCTCCTTTGCTACCTCCAAACAGACTAGTATAGGCACATAGTAGGAATTCAACAAATGCTTTTGGAATAAATGAATGAGTGTGTTACCACCACTTTCTAACAAAATATGGCAATGAAAGAGTCTTTCATCTTCCTCCACAACTCAACGCCAGTGTCCTACTTATTCATCACCATGACAACACTGCTATTTCCTGCTCCTCCCAAGTAAGAAATCTGTGGGTCATTTTTGCCCCATTTGTTGCATGTGCTTTTTCCCACCATCCATAGTTAGACATTTTCCTTCTTCATTCCCATTCTCTTAACATCCACAGCCAAAGAAGTACTCTTACTTAGTATCACAGAGCCTCTACTGGGTTCTTCCTTCCTAGAGTTGGAAGTCCATCCAACCCAATTCACATCTGAACAGAAATCTCTCTCACAAGATATCCAGTCTTGGCTTGAAGACTTTTAGAGTCAGTCAGCAAGTATTTTAAGCACAGAGCCAGGCACTGTGCTATGCTCCCAACCAGGGGAATTCACTTTTTACGTGCTACTTTTGTAGCTTCTATCTGTTATTACTAGCTCTGCCCCCCAAAGGCTAAGAAGAATAGTTCATACTTGATGTAGCCATCATATCTTCTCTTCTCTAGGACAACATTCCTAGTCCTTTCAACTAGTTGTCATTGGACAGGTTTTCCTGTCCCTGGGAACATCATCCTGGTCACTTATCCTGTTCTAGAGATTCTCTGGTTTTTCTTCAGCCTTCCTAAAATCTCCACAACTGAACATAATACACCAGAAATAGTCTGACTAATCTAGATTACAATAGGGTTAAAACTATATTTATTCTGTACACTATGGTTTTCTTAATGAAATCTAAGGTAGTATAGGCTTTGATTTATTGTTCATTTATTCGTTCATTCACTCATTTGTTTGTTCCTTCCTTCCTTCATTTATTTATTTACTTATTTGCTTCCATGTTGTATCATGGAATCATATTAAATGTATTATACACTAAAACCTTCAGGTTTTTTTAATTTAGTCACACTCACCCATATTATAGTTATGGGTTTTAGTACTTCATATGTATGTCTCTAAAGTTGCCTCTTATTAGATTTGCTGCAAAGTATCACAGATTTGGTGCTGGAAAGAACCAGAGGTTGATGTAGCCCAACCCCTTCATTTTACAGATAAGGAAATTGAGGTCCAGTGAGAGGGCATATAGCTTGCCCAAGGTTTACACAACTAGTAGAAATCTGAGGATTTGAACTCAGGTCTTCCTGGGTCCAGATTCAGGATTTCTAATTACCATGCCATACCATTCTGAGATTTTTTTGATCCTGATTCTGTCCTCTCATTTATTAGCTGGTTTTCCCATATTCCTGTCATGTGAACATTTCATAAGTATGTCATCTCTCCTTTTTTTTAAGTCAGGAATTCTTAACCTAGGGTCCATGGGTAGATTTCAAGGGTGTGGAAGGGGGCACTGTGAACTTGGATGGGGAAAAATCCATCTTTATTTTCACTACCCTCTAACCAAATTTACCATTTCCCTTAATTATCCTGAAAAGGGGTTCATAGGCTTCATCAGTCTGACAAGAACAAAAGTTTTAAGACCTCTGATCTAAGTTATTATTTAAAATGTTATATAGCACAAGATCAAGAACAGATTCCTGAGTACTACCCCAGAGACCTCCCCTAAGTTGACATCAATACGTTGTGTATGGTCACTCAACTAGTTCTGAATGTGCCTAACTGTCCTCTTATCTAATTTCCATCTCTTCATCTTGTCCACAAGAAGAGCATGCACAAGAGACACAGTAGTAAATGACACTAGTAATGTAGTGTGTGATAAACCCAAAGACTCCAGCTTCTGGGATAGGAACTCAGTATTTGACAAAAACTGCTGGGAAAACTGGAAGATAGTATGGCAGAAATTAGGCATAGACCAACATCTGACACCTTATACTAAAATAAGGTCAAAATGGATACATTATTTAGACATAAGAGGTGATATCATAGGTAAATTAGGAGAAAAAGGAATAGTCTACCTTTCAGATCTTTGGAAAGGAAAACAGTTTATGACCAAACAAGAGATAGAGAATATTATAAAATGCAAAATGGATGATTTTGATTACATTAAATTAAAAAGGTTTTGTACAGACAGAAGCAATGCATCCAAAATTAGAAGGGAGGCAGAAAGCTGGGAAACAATTTTTATGGCCAGCACTTCTGATAAAGGCCTCATTTCTAAAATATATAGGGAACTAAATCAAATTTATAAGAATCCAAGTCATTCCCCAATTGAGAAATGGTCAAAGGATATGAACAGGAAGTTTTCTGATGAAGAAATCAAAGCTATCTATTCCCATATGAAAAAATGCTCTAAATCTCTAATGATTAGAGAGATGCAAATTAAAACAACTCTGAGGTACCACCTGACACCTATCAGATTGGCTAAAATGACAAAAAAGGAAAATAATAAATGTTGGAGAAGCTGTGGAAAAATTGGAACACGAATGCATTGTTGGTGGAGCTGTGAACTGATCCAACCATTCTGAAGAGCAATTTGGAATTATGCCCAAAGGGCTATAAAGCTGTGCATACCCTTTAACTCAGCAATACCACTTTTGGGTCTTTTCCCCAAAGAGATCATGGAAAGGAGAAAAGGACCCACATGTACAAAAATATTTATAGCTGCTCTTTATGTGGTGGCAAGGAATTGTAAGTTGAGGGGATGCCCATCAATTGGGGAATGGCTGGACAAGTTGTGGTATATGAATACAGTGGAATACTATTGTGCTGTAAGAAACAATGAGCAGGAGGAGTTCAGAGAAACCTGGAGGATCTTGCATGAGCTGATGATGAGTGAGATGAGCAGAACCAGAACATTATACACAGCATCATCAACATTGTGTGTTGATCTACTGTGATGGACTATATTCTTCTCACCAATGCAATGGTATAGAAGAGTTCCAGGGAACTCATGATGGAAGAGGATCTCCAAATCCAGGGGAAAAAAAGAACTGTGGAGTATAGATGCTGAATGAACCATACTATTTCTTTTGGTTTTGGTGCTGTTGTTTTTCTATTTTGAGGTTTTTCTTCATGGCTCTGATTTTTCTCTTATGACTAATGCAGAAATATGTTTAATGTTATTATATATATACATATATAAATATATATAAAAAAACCTATATCAGATTACCTGCTGTCTAGGGGAGGGAGGAGGGAGGGGAGGGAGGGAGGGAGAAAAATCTGAAATTGGAAAGCTTGTATAAACAAAAGTGGAGAACTATCTTTACATGTAATGGGAAAAAAATAAATAAAATGATTTATTTAAAAAAAAAAAGAAGAGCATGGGAAACCCTGTGAATGCTTGGCAGAAATCAGTATATACTACATCTACAATATTCTCCTCTCCTACCCTGACTCCAGTCTGCCAAAGTAGTAACTCTTGGTATTAAATAAGGAAATGAGGCTAATCTGGTATGACCTATCCTTGATTGTATGATGGTTTATACTTAGTACTAATGAGAATATTTTAGAATATTTCATTCATTGTACCTTAATACTAGTTAGAATATTTCATCCTACTCTTCACAAAACTCCATGCCATAAATGAATAAAGAACAAATGAGAAAATGGGATCAAAGGGTATAAAAAGGATGGGTCTCCAATCCAGGAAAAGAAACATTCTGCCATGAACCAATGACATGAGGGGGAATAATCACATTATGTGTAGCCTGGGAAGGAAGCTCATGATACCACCTATGCCCCACTTCCAAGACCACTTACACCAACAAAATCTATAGTTTCATTGTCCATTCTACTGACATTCCCTCCTTCCTTTGCTATAATTTTGTTTTTTATTTCTGCCTTCTAGAAAACCCTATAACAACTACAGAGTTGGACATGGATTTCTTCCTTTAGTTGCAGCAATAAAAGATACATTTGTAGTAATCTGCCATTTCCAAAAGTAGAAAAGGAATGGCTCCTCTTCTTTCTTCTCCTTCTCCTTCCCTTTCTCCTTCTCCTTCTTCTCCTTCAGGTGAAAAAACACCATTACCAGTGTCAAAGGGAAAATGGTCATTGTCAAAGAACATGAATGGCCCCGAATGTCCATTGTGGAGATATTTTTAGTCTTTCTGGTTGTGAAATGTGCTTTTCAGTAGAGACCTGGGTTTGAATCCTGCCTTCAACGCTGTGTGACCATGTGTAAAGCAGAGATAATAATATCTGAAGCACCTCCCTCACAGACTGTTGTGAAGGTCAGAGATGCACTGAATGAAGCAATGTATGTATATTGCAAAACTTACTACCATTAATTATAATTATCCAATGAGATAATACAGCAAAAAGTTTTTGTAAACCTTATGGACCTATGTACATGTTAACTAGTATTGTTATTAACATAATTAATAACCTCAACTCATGTTCCTGCAGTATCTGCTTTCTGTGTCCTTCCTAGCTAATCCAGCTTAAAAAAAAAACTCTTGTCACAAGAAAGATGGTACCTCTTTTTAAAATGTCTCCACTCAAGCCAGATCAGGTAGTGCCCAATTCCCTGGTTATAACAGACCAAACCTTACATCTTCACCTACTGTTGGTCATGGGGGCCATGCTGAAGTGCCACTGAGCCCTTGCTAAATGCTGATTAGGGTAAAAATTGAGATTCTTACTGACGCGTGTTGCTTGAAACTTTATTTAAAAAGCTGAAACCAGTCGCTTCAACCGAGACAGTCCATTTTGGCCACTCCTTGTGTGAGGTGAAGATGCCCTGGAATGGTTATGGAACCTCATCTTGTCTTTGGCATTTGCCTCTCCTTGGGCATTGGCATGCTCCATGCTTGTGGTATGTTCTTGGACAGACCCATCCCTAGGATACTCAGACTTCTCCATCTGTCTCCCTATGCCTACCTAGGCTGGAAAAAATGACTCACTGTGATTTTTTTCTCTTGAATTTCCCCATCACAATTTGGTCTGATACATTTTCTGCATCTGTCTGGAGGAGTTCAAGTGGGAGGATGAAGCTCATTTACACTTCTTCCTGTTCCTCTGACATCTTGGCTCTACTTCCTACTACAAAACTTCTCGAAAATGTTGTTTGTATCTAGTGCTACTTGCTCATTGATCATCTTCCCAACCCTTTGTCTTCATTCCTTCCTCACCTCTTCTACAGCTCTTCTTACAAAGGTCACTAATGACCTAATGTCTAATTCACAAAATCATAGAATTTAGGCCTGGAGGTACCTTAGAGTTTATCTTATCCAATCATTTCATTTTATATATGAGCAAACTGAGGCTCAGACAGATTAAATTACTTGCCTAAGGTCACACAGTTAGAAAATAACAGGTGAACATCCTTTGTCAATTCTCAGTGTCCTTAACCTCTTAGCAAAACTCTCATCCTTTAGTTTCTGTTATCACACTCTGTAAAACTTTCTTTCTACCTTCCTAACCATGCCATTTTCTATTTTCTTCCTCCTCATCCCCTTTCCAACTCTGTCATGTATGTGTTCCCAAAGGTTCGCTTTTTCTCTCATCTCTTCTCCATAGATTTTTTCATGCAGCAATCTTGTTCAAACCCAATTGTTTCTATCACAGCCCCTATGCACACAAATCTCAAATCTACAAACCCATTTTTGACTTGTGAGATCTAGAACCACCTCTCCATTTGTCTATACATGTCAGCTCTCCAACAACACCTAAAACACAGTATAAGCACCACAAAGATTATTCTTTCTCCCTAAATATGTTCCTTCCTCTGAAGCCACTCTTCCTATTGTTGGCACCACCTTTTCAACAGGTTTCTCATGCTTGAACCTCAGCATTATGAGCAATTCTTCCCTCTTTAGATCTTATATCTCAGTCAGTTACCAAGTTCTATTGTTTCCATTGTTTTAACATCCTGAAGTATGTTCTATCCTCTCTCTCACCACCCTAGCACAGGTTCTTTTTACCACCCATCTGAACTATTGGAATAGCCACTCAACAATTCTTTTTTTGTCTGCATTCTCCCCTACTCAAGGATCAGTCTGGTCGTTGTTGTTGTTCAGTCATTCAGTCATGTCCAACTCTTCATGACCTTGTGGACCATAGAATACCAATGCTGTTCATGGGGTTTTCTTGGAAAAAAATTTGGAGTGGTTTTCTATTTCCTTCTTCAGTCAATTAAGGCAAACAGAGTTTAAATGACTTGCCCGGGGTCACACAACTAGTAAGTGTCTGAGGCTGGACTTGACTCCACACCCAGTGTTCTATCCACTGAGTCACCCTAGCTGACTCAAAGTGCTGTCATACCACGGCCTATATTAAAAATGTTCAGGAATTAATCTCTTATTGTTACCAAGTAAAGTTTAAACTCCTCTGTGGAGTACCCAAGTCCTTCTACAACCTGTAACCACACTATCTTTAGAAACTTCATTCATGTTATTCCATTCTAAGAATCCCACATTCCAGTCAAACCAAAAATCTCTCTGTCCCCCTGATTATACGTGATACTCTCATGCCAATGTGACTTTATTCAGACCTTTCCTTTTCCTTAAGAAAGCAGAATACTGGGGGCAGCTAGATGGTGCAGTGGTAAAGCACCGGCCCTGGATTCAGGAGTACCCGAGTTCAAATCCGGCTTCAGACACTTGACACTTACTAGCTGTGTGACCCTGGGCAAGTCACTTAACCCTCATCGCCCTGCCAAAAAAAAAAAAAAAGAAAGCAGAATACTGTGGTGGGGAAAGCACTAGGCTTCAAGTTATAAAATTGTAGACCCTTCAACCTAGAGAGATCCTTAGAGATCATCTAATCCAACCCCCTCATCTTATAGATTGTTGTAAGGATAAAATGAGATAATAGTGATGAAGCACTTTGCAAACTTTAAAACATGATATAAATGCTGGCTGTTATTGCCTAATAATTCTTTTTTTTAATTTTACATTATTTTAGAATTTAGAATAGCTTCTATTACAGCTGTTCATAAAATTTTGAGAAAGAATTTGAGATTTAAAAGTTTACAAATAAAGGAGGTAATTAGCATTGGTGTGAATGAGTTTCCCAATAAAGAGAAGACGAGAAGCTAAGGACAAGGGAAGTGCCTAATATCTGGTCTTTTGCATTTAGAGAAGGAAGCAGCAGCCTGACCTGGAGGTGGGGTGGGGAGGGATGGAGATGCTGTTGCAAAGACAAATTTCAATGCCTTCACAATTTTATATTTATATTTAAATATATCATATCTATATCTATATCTATATCTATATCTATATCTATTATCTGCCTGTTAACAAACAGACGTTGAAGACTCTGCATAAAGGTATTTCATGATCTACAAGGTCATCCAAGCTCTCCTTTAGTGTGCCAAATGTGTATACACTCACCACTGGGCCTCCTACTGCCATGTTGAACAGAGGTCGATGATGGAAGCCATACACATGGAAATTTCAGAAGAGTAACAAATCCTGGCAAAAGCCCCATAACACCAGATTTTTGAGGATGGACCCTTAAAACAGTGCATTTCTTTAAGTGGACAAAATAACAACAAAATAAGATGGCTCTCTGAGTTTCCCTCATAGTCACCTTTCCTTAGCTCTTTTATGAGTATATATGCTACAAGCATTTCATTAACTAGGGAAATGCCAGGACCTGGGTAATGCATACCTAGAAACAGTACTAATTACAGTAGCTCCTGGTCAGCATGAGTGATTCCTGTAAGAAGGTGACCTGACTAGTATCTAAAAACACTCACATGTCTCTGCTGTGTTGATGGAGAGCAGGATGTATAACCTTTGACCAAGCAAGTGGTAACAATGTTGGTCTTTCTGCAAACAAGAGTTGAAAGAATTAAAGTTAAGTCAGTCACCAAATAGATTGCATTTAGGGTCACCTATAAATCTCTTTGAAGCATTTAACAAAATGTTTACTTTTCTTAGTAATTTAAAACGAATGGGAAAGACCTTGAAGCTAAACTCAGGCTCACAAATTTTGTTCGTTCTGTTGCAAAGGTTCATGGTTTTGTCATGGGATTCTGTTTGGCCTTCTTGCATTGCAATTACTGAAGCATGTTTCTTCAACTTGTTATGGTCTGTGATTTATCAATAGTCCTCTAAAAATGTATTTTTGCTTCCTTTGCTGATAAAACTGAAAGTCATTTGAACCCCCCAGCCTTTTGCTCATCTCACACTGAAGGTTAGGTTTCCAGAGAAAAGAATCCTACTGCTCCCCTTCAAAAGTAACCCTGAAGTTTTGTGACTTCTAAAGGTAGCACTCATCCAGTTTAGCTCCCAAAATAAACCAACTAGTTGATGTCAATTAGCTTTTACAAAGGAATGTTTACTGAAGCATAGCAAAAGCAGAAATTGCGAAATTATCCCCCAAACTGTAGCACACTCTTTCCCTGCCTACACGAGGGGTCTGAGGAGAGCTCATTCTTAAAAGTAGTTGGTACAAGACATTCCTCCAAAGCCTAGAGCATGCTTTCCCCACTGTGAGCACACAAGATTCTGAGAATAGGTTTAAAATTTAAATGCAAAGAGAATGAGGCAGCATGCAGGGCACATGTGTATCTCACAACTGCTGGCCTTTGGAATCCTCACCAAGTTCACTGCTGATAGAAAGTATTGGCAATGGACAAAACGCTCCCGTGCTCAGCTGGGCCAGCTCTTTGCAGGGTATGGTGTCTCAGATGATGGAGGAATCTACTTCTGGACTGGGTCAAGCAGAACATTTGGCTACTGCCCTGCTTTGTCCTAGACTTGGTAGATGCTATTGATATCAGCTCTGGTTGCCAGCAGGATGTATCTAATGGATCTGATTAACTCACCAGTCACCTGAGCACTCCCTCTAAAAATCCTCATTCATCAAGATCAGGTGATCACACCAAGATCACGCTCATGGTGAACACCTGTGCAATACCTCCCCTCTCCTCATCCCCCAACCTTGCAGTTCGTGGAGGGAGAGCTGCCAGGGAAGAGAGATTCCATTCCACCCTCCCTTCCAACTCAGCCTCTCCTGAGTCATTGGTCCTTCTAGCCCTGAAGCCAATTACAAGCCTTTTCATTCCTTCCATCTCTCGTGGCCATAAGTAAGATCACCAAGCCTCCATGTGTTGGATTGGAGCCTAGCAGGTAACATCTAGGCATTCTTTGTATGACCCAACAGAAGGGGCAAATCTAAGCATGCTCTAAGGACTGCCCCACCCCACCCCACCCCACCCATACATGCATCTTATACATTCTTCAGGGGTCTGCATATAAGGATCATGCTCAGTTTCTTGCAGAGACAATGAGACGAGGAACATTAGTTTTGTATGCACACTATGGGGGCAGCTGGGTGACAGTGGATAGAGCACTAGGCTTGGAATCAGGAAGACTCATCTTCATGAGTTCAAATCTGTTATCAGACACTTTACTAGCTGTGTGACCTCACTTATCCCTGTTTGCCTTAGTTTCCTCATCTGTAAAGTGAGGTAAAGGAAATGGCAAACTATTCCAGTGTCTTTGCCAAGAAAACCCCAAAATGGGGTCATGAAGAGTCAGCATGATTGAAACTACTGAACAACAACAGAAACAAATACACAAAATACATTTAGGCAGCAATAGGATCTCCCATTGTGGGAACACCTACTACCAATACATTATCTTAAAGTGTGGTCTGGTAGAAAGGACCAGGACCCAGACACCCTGGAGTCATATCCTATGTCTACCCTAGGAAGGGTACAACATCTCTGGGCTTCAATTTATTCATCTCAAATTAAGTTGTTGTACCAAAGGACTTATATCCCTACCATCTCTAAATCTATGATCCTATGATCTATCTGTGACTTAGCAGATAGGTCCCAGGAAGTTATATGAGGCACAGAGTTTAAGTGACTTACCCAGTCACTGAGGTAAGATCGGTCTAGGTCTTCCTGATTCCAAGTCTAACAATTCATTCATGTTCCATCTGATTTTTTAAAATCCTTTTGTTTTCAACTTTTTTTAATAGCATTCAGATTTTCTTTTGCAGTGCCACCAGAAATCTCATGGGAAGACAAAAAAATACCAAAAAACTAAACTCTGTGGTCTGTGTTCATATTTATAGCTGGATTTTTTGGAGGGGAGGGGAATGGGATTTGGAGGACAGCAAAATTAAAGAGAGCTCTAGAAGGTAGGTTAAAACCAATCAAAAAGAAAATGTAAAAGCAACTATAGAACCCATATTTGCCTGCTGGTTTCCTCCCATCCTGACATAGTTGACAAGCTGAGTAAATCTTAACGTCTTACTTTTTTTGTTTGTTTTTTGAACAATAACTCTGGATTCTTCCCTTCCTCACAAGATGTACCAGCATAGACCAGGGAGACATAAATCAACAGCTGCTCCTTGATAACTTAGATCAAGAAAACTTGGTTTGAATAATGCTTCCTATTTTGACACTGTATCACGTCATTCTTTTTAAGCAATGTATTGATTTTAAAATTGTCTTCCTGACTTTTAAGTAAGTGTCAATTCTTTTTTTAATGGAATTGCTTTCCACTGGGTAGTCTAGCATAGGCTCCCTTGAGGGAAAACAAAGGAGTTCTGGCTCTTCCCCTGAGAACCACTCCACTAGGCTGTGGAAGATGGTCTTCACATTTCCCTTCTCCTTGAACTTCAAAATAATAACTGCAGCTTAGGTTTTATATTCATTTCACTGGGATTTCTCATTTACCTGGTCTTTGCTCATGCATATTTCAGGGGACAAACATTGAAAAAAATTTTATAAATACAATTCTGTCAGCATAGCATCCAGACTCGGTGGCTATATCCTGTTCCATTTCCTCTTGCCTCAATATTTCATCGGCGCTCTCAACTTGACATCGGTTCTTCCAAACCATGTTTGGAGAACAACTTAGTTCCTGGAGTCCATTGGGTTTTCATTTGTAACTTATTGAAAAGACTGGATTACCTTTCAAGGTTCCTCCTGCATTCAGTCATCATCCAGAGAACTGGGATGACTTTCTGTTAGATAGTGTGGTTTGCCTAAACCTTTATTGACACTCAGACTTCTGCTCTTGACTCTGTGCCTTTTCATTGGCTGCCCTCCACGCCTAGTATTATCTCCCTCCTCACCTCTACCTCCCAGCTTTCCCATGCTTCCTTCAAAACTCAACTCAAGGGGGCAGCTAGGTGGCACAGTGGATAGAGCACTGGCCCTGGATTCAGTAGGACCTGAGTTCAAATCCAGCCTCAGACATTTGACACTTACTAGCTGTGTGACCCTGGGCAAGTCACTTAACCTTCATTGTCCTACAAAAATTTATAAATAGATAGATAAATAAATAAAACTACATTCTTGCTAAAAAATGTTAACCATCATCTGAACCTTTGGTGGTGGAGGGTCTTGCCTTGATGTTGTTGGCTGCTGACTGATCAGGGTCGTGGTTGCTGAAAGTTGGGGTGGCTGTAACCATTTCTTAAAATAAAACAACAATGAAGTTTGCCCTATCCATTTAGTCTTCCTTGCACTTGAACACATAGAGGCCATTGTAGGGTTATTAATTGGCCTAATTTCAATATTGTTGTGTCTCAGGGAATGGGGAGGAGCTCTGAGGAAAGGGAGAAAGATACTCCCATAGGTGGAGCAGACAGAACACACCCAACAATTATCAATTAAATTCTCTGTCTTATATTGGCAGGGTTTATGGCATCCCAAAACAATTATAATAGGGACACTAATCTACTGCTGATGGAGTTGTGAACTGAGCCAATCATTCTGGAGGGCAATTTGGAACTATGCCCAAAGGACTATAGAACTGTGCATACCCTTTGATCCAGCAATACAATTGCTAGGTTTATATCCCAAAGACATCCAAAAAGAGAGAAAAAGACCTATTTGTACAAAAAAAATACTTATAGCAGTTCTTTTTATGGTGGCAAGAATTGGAAATCAAGGGGATGCCCATCAACTGGGAAATGACTAAACAAGCTGCAGTATCTGATGGTGATAGAATATTATTGTGCTATAAGAAATGACAAGCAGGATGATTTCAGAAAGACCTGGAAAGATTTAGATGAACTGATGTATAGTGAAGTGAGCAGAACCAGGAGAACAATGGGCACAGTGACAGCAATATTGCTTGATGAAGAACTGTGAATGACTTAGCTATTCTCAGAAATGCAATGATTTAAAAAAATTTTAAAAGAAATGCAATGCGGCAGTTAGGTGGTGCAGTGGATAGAGCACCAACCCTGGATTCAGGAGGACCTGAGTTCAAATCCAGTCTCAGACACTTAACACTTGCTAGCTGTGTGACCCTGGGCAAGTCACTTAACCCCAAATGCCCTGCAAAAAAAAAAAAAGGAAAAAAGAAATACAATGATATAAGAAAATCTCAAAGGACTAATGAAAAAGCATATTATACACCTCCAAAGAAAGAAGTGATATTGATTGAATACAGACTGAAGCATGTTGTTTTTCACTTTATTTTTCAAATTTTTTCTTTTATTTGTTTTTTTACAGGAGGACTAATATGGTAATATCTTACATAATTGCACATGTATAACATATATTTTATTGTTTACCACCTAAGGAATGGAGAAGGTGAGGAGTGAGGAAGGGATAGAATTTGGAACTCAAAACTTTAAAAATGTTTATTAAAATTTTTAAAGAAGAAATTATGTAAGTTAGTAAAGAAAAATTTATAATAGTAACTTCATATATCACCATAACAGGCATAATAATAATAATAATGAAAAAGTTTGAAATATTGTGAGAATTACCAAAATGTGACACAGAGACATGATGTGATCCCATGCTGTTAGAAAAATGGGATCAAAAGACTTGCTCTACTCAGAGTTGCCACAAGCTTTCAATTTTTAGGAAGAAAAAGAAAACAAAAGCAATATCTGCAAAACTCTATAAAGCAAAATTCAATAAAATGAGGTATGCCTGTATTTCCTAGCTCTTAACACAGTATCTAGGACATAGTATACATTAAATGTTTGATGACCTACTTACCAACCTCAGTACTACAGCCTCTTCCAGCTCAGAATGAATTTCCCTATTGTCACTTCCAGTCCTAAGGAATGGTTCCATTGATCCTTAGCTTCAATCTCGTAAAGCTGTTTTCCTGAAGTCTGCTATACTACTTCCTGCTGGTCTAGACCTCTGAAAGATCAGTGTCAGCAATGTCTGTCATTAGCAATGCCTTAACCATCTAAAATCTCCTTGAACCCAATTGTTTACACCTGCTATCCACTTCCTGGTCAGTGAGGGTTCCAAGACCTCCCACAATCTATGATGTTGGCTTCAACTTTCTTGGGCTTCAGAGCTTTGCTAATTGTCTAAAGGCCACAATCAGAGTCTCTTTGCTCAGGTAAGATTATAATTTCCTTATCTAGCTCTAATGTATGTAAGGTTGCTATCTAGCTATGCTGTCTAAAATATCTAATGAGTGGTCACCATTAAATTAGAAGCTTTAGCCAGAGTATTTAAGTATTTATTAAGGAGAATAAGAATCTAATGATCAGAGAGAAAGGTAAAATCTAACTATTTCTAAGAGACCCCATCATCCAACCTGCCATGGCAAGGTCAGTAACAAAAAAGGGCCCAACACTTCCTTCTTCCTCCCAGAAGCCTCTTGTGAAACTGGGAACATCCCATCCACACGCACACACAGCCCCAAGCTAATTGGCTGGTAGCTTTGATAGACAGTACCCCCGAGGAAATGTCACTTCCTGACGCCAAGGAACTGACCACATGACTTGCCCTCAGACACTTTCTCCTCATGGTGGAGCTTTCCTACAGTAACTCTCTAGCAGGTGACATCACTCCAATCATTACATGTATTTCCATTGTCCTAAGACTAGAGATTAGGTGCCCTTTTCCAGAACTGCACTCTAGTTGTTCAATCCCATTAGACAGAGGAGAAAATACTTAGGATTGTGGATAGCATGATCCTCAAAGGGCTGATATGCCTATTCCATGTAGGTGGAGTTGCAAGCAAGGCACAGTCCTAGGGACAGATGCAGTGAGGCCTCCTGTTTTGGGGACATTTGCAAGTTTACATTTTGAATGTTATTTGTTCTCTACCAACATTGGAATCCAGAGGTATGAGAAAATGACAAAGTAAAACCGAGTATGACTTAAAGCTAATTTAGAAATGTATGGGTTTATACGCCCTCACTTTCAAAGACCCAAATAAAGACCCAGTTAAAATTCATTTCTTCTTTTAGGTTCAGCAAGGGCTTGTATGACAAAGTATCTTTCCACCTTTCTGTCTCTGTCCATCTGTCTCTGTCTCAATTAGTAGGCATATGTAGAAAAGACCAGTAATAAAGAATACATGAGGGACATATAAAATTCTGGATTTAAGGATTAAGATACCCTAAGGTACCCCACTCCCCACCTCAATAATATCAACAAAAATTTATGGAGTGTTTGCTATATGCAAAATCCTTTGCAAGGGGGTGTATGGATAGAGTATTAGACTGGCGATCAGAAGATCTGGCCTTGAATCCTGCTACTGACACTGTAACCCTGGGCAACTTACAGCCTTTCTCAGCCTCAGTTCCTTCATCTGTAAAATGGAGATGATAATAACATCTACTCCCACTAGTATCTTAAGGATCAAATGAGATAATATATGTAAAGCACTTTGTAATCCCTCAAATATTATCCAAATATTAGCCATCATTGTTATAATCTGTTAGTGAACCCAGGGAGTCAAGGCTAAACAGGAAAAGGAGGTGG
The DNA here is from genome assembly GCF_019393635.1 of Dromiciops gliroides. Classification (NCBI taxonomy): domain Eukaryota; kingdom Metazoa; phylum Chordata; class Mammalia; order Microbiotheria; family Microbiotheriidae; genus Dromiciops; species Dromiciops gliroides. Next base: position 437,019,426 of record NC_057863.1, read on the forward strand.
GGGGAAGAGAAGACAATAATAAGCACCATTTAGATTAAACCATACATAATAATTATGTAAGAAATGACAAAAGGCAGTGCATGATTGATTGCCAAATGAGTGGCATTGACAGTAGACTTCAGTGGATAAAGGAATCATTTGGGGTTGATGTGGTCTAGAGCAGCACCAATGGAGGTGTGGGAATGGGACTGAACCTTGAAGGAGAGACAGAGAGACTCTAGAAGAATGGGTGGGGATTCTTAAGAAATAGCCCAATTGATCCTTAGTTGCTGTCTGGGAAAGCTTATGGAAACTTTCCATCCAGAACACCTGGATACAAGGGGATTGGTGCAAAGAAAGTCAAGAGAATTGCGCTTTTCTGTGGAGCGTGCAATAGACCAGTCTGTCCACCCAAGAATGTTTGCTATTCCTCCTCAATGTTAGCCATAGTAGCTGAGGAGCAACAGCTAGCCAGGTACAACTACCAGGAGAGAAGGAAAGGGATCTTAGCTCCAGATTCCTTATTAAATATCTTTTTTTTTTTTTTGCTGATGACATAATGTCATTTAAACCGCCCCCCCACCCCCAGTGTCAGTTCTTTTTTTTCCCCATTTAGTGATACTTTCAAGTACTTTGAATTCTAAGAAATAAGAAATTTTAAAATTTCATTTGGCCATGCTCTTCAAGCCCAATAAACACCCTAGCTTGTGTCAAAACCAAGGAAACATGATCATGTATTTCCAATGTGGCATCTATCCATTCCACATTTGAATAGTGTAACATTATGAGTGTGTAGACATATATGGAAGAAAAAAAAGGTTTTGTGTCCCTTTAAGAGCCAGAATGATGAAAAGCATAAGATTAATGCAGGGTTCAGTTATCAAGAGATAATTCAGTCTTCCGTTATCCAATATTGTTCCCTGTTTCTACCAAACCTCTATTTTAAAAAATCAGGAGAAGAAAAAAAAACAGACCCAGAATGGCATTTTTAGAGAGATACTAACATCCAATCATGTGGTGATGCCTGGGTTGGCTACTGCTGCCAGGGATTAAATATATGTGAAAATGATGAGTATCTTGACAGTGAGGATTCCCCTTAAATCTGAAATTTTTTTTTTTTTGCCTTCTGTGTTGCTAGGAGTGTGGATACTCAGCATGTTTCAGTCATTTATCTTTGTTCTCCATCAGGTGCACACATTCTATTCTCTACCTCTTAGTTTTACTAAAAAGCTTTCAAAAGATGAAGCTCCAAGATAAAGGATCAAACCCTTGAATTATCTATACTACAGTAACATGGAAGACATGAAAATCCACAGAATCATAACTCTCAGTGCGTTGATAAATAGCACTTTTATCCTCACCTTGGGTTTCTAGTATGTTATGGTAATGTAACATGCCACCTTTCTATATTTACTGTCTCTGTCTCTTTTTATTTATAGGAGAATGACAAAAACAGACAACTATATTTGGGGGAGGGAGGACAGGGGGCTCTATAGGGATAGAAATATGTTACTTTCTGGATAATGTAGAGAAAGTATAGCCCAACGTTGTTATTTTAAGGAGAGGCTTAATACTCTGATCAGGTAAATTTGAAAAGAAAATGTATTTAGGAGAATATTTTTTAATTACTAGTAATAGGACAGTTCCCAATGTTTTCTTTCTGCAAGAACTCCTTCTGAAGATCTTAAAATAACTTATAAGTAGCATCCTGGGCACCAGAATTTGAAAAGTGGAAGAAAGCATTTAGTCTGACCCCCCTCATTTTACAGGTTAGGAAATTTAGGCCTAAAAGGGATCAATATTACACAATCATGAACTGATACTAGAATAGAACGAGCATCTCCTGATTCTCATCCCAATGGCCTTTCCACAATAATGTGACACCTCCTATCAACTTCCCAACAGATATGGTTAGCCACACTAAGGCAGCAACCAGGCAACAATCTTTTCTAGCCAAGGTGGACTAACTTAACCTCACTATCACTAAGGCTGACTCAGTAACAACTTTCTTCTAAGCTCCTGATCCTTCCACTCAGGTTATGTCACTTTTACAATCTGTTGTTGTTGTTTTTCATGTAAGACTTGCTTGGAATATTGGGTTTAATATCATTGTACTCATTCATTATACTTATATTCATAGTAATTTATTACATCTTAAGTCTTGTGAACATGGCATGCAAATTTACATAAATTAAAAGGCAAATAGATTTCAACTAACTCATGGAGTTATACTAGTAGCATAGACAAGGCAAGGACCTATGGGAACTCTTTGTGCTTTGGGGGGGGGGAAGGGGGGAGGGGGGGGTGCGCAAGGTCCCAGGGGAATGAACTCTTATGACTCACTCAGTGTCACTGATTGAAATCAAGAAGCCTCATCTTGTAAATACCAGCTCAATTCTCGGCCAGCTAGATTGACAAATGAAAGGTTTCCTCCATGTCTTTCAACTAAATGCAACACATGCAGCAGGAACATTTTATCCTGCCACATGTTCTTGGTCATGACCAAGTACCAGAGGGACACTTGAAGAGGAAAGATAGCTCCAGGGCCCAGCAGACCTAGGCCCCTCTCTGGTGAGTTGGGGTTTCAATAAGCACCAGCTGACATGGTGATCATTTTAAGGTGTTTCCAGCTCCCCAGCTGCTGGCAGGAGCACCAGAAGCACCCACCCCATTTTACCAAGGCTTTCAGTAGCCATCACAAGAAATAACTTTTAGCAATTGCCGGGCATAACTGCATTTGAACTGGTGACCTGGTAATCTGGAGAACAAAGAATCCATATCCCTTTACAAATCCCCCGAGCCGGGCAGTCTATTTTCGTGGTTGCTATTAAAGTTTCATGTCATTTCCAACATTTCTAGATCTACACTTAAAGGTTTATTATTGAGTCTGAGGGAGAAAGCAGATCCTGAGTATGTGAATATTCATTTTTTTCCAGTGCCAGCCCCTTCCCTGCACACTCACAGCAGTGGCAGTAGGTTAAGAAATAAAAAACATTGACTATTTTGCTTGTTTTTAATATTTGTCTATTTATTAGCTGTGGGGGAAATGGAGATTAAGGAAACACATTTCAGAGCAGAAGTGATCTCTCACATACACACACAACTGAAAAATAGTGACACAGCAAGCCCCAAGCTTTCAAATACATACTGATAGCTTTTCCTGGACAATTAAGCATTTGTCATGGTGTCAGACAAAGAAAGTTTTATGTTTCCAATGCCATTACAGCTTCCAAAAGCATTTGTTTAATCCATGACTAGCTAGCAGAGTAAAAGAGGGGGAAATCATTTCATTTCTGCTTTATGGGTCCTTTGCTGTTTAGCTTAGTAATAACAGCTCATTTCTGTGGCCTTTCAATATTTCCAATGTGCTGTGTCTACCTTTGATCCTCACAATAATCCTGTGAGGTCAATGCCATTGTTATGTGTCATAGAACTAGTAGAAATCTGAAACAAGATTCAAATTCAGGTCTCTCTGACTTCAATTCTAGTGTTCCAGCTATAGCAGTATTCCTCTTTAAATATGTATATATACACACATATATAAATGTGTGTATACATATACACATATTTATAAAGATATATATATATATATATATAAAACATACACACACATTTCCTTTCAGAGCCTCACTCTAACAGTAATATATGTCAGAATTTGGGAAAGGGAGGGGAGCAAATCTGAACTTGTGACTTCACTAATGTGAGAGAATTTCATCTATCCACTCATATCAGCAATTTATCTATAATTTATAGTCTTAAAGAATTACCATGGGGCACTTAATTGATCAAATTGCCCACTTCATATAGCAAATATATGCTAGAGGCAAGTGTTGTTGCTGTTGTTTGTCTTTCATTCTTTTTTTCTTTTTTCTTTTTTTTTGGTGAGGCAAATGGGGTTAAGTGACTTGCGCAGGGTCACACAGCTAGTAAGTGTCAAGTGTCTGAAGCCGGATTTAAACTCAGGTCCTCCTGACTCCAAGGCTGGTGCTCTATCCACTGCACCACCTAGCTACCCCCATGTCCTTCATTCTTGAAGATGACCATGACATCAGCATGATGTCATGACTCACACTGAATTGAAGTGAGAGAAGGATGTGCAAAGTCACCAACCTCACTCTCTCCTCCAGAGCCATCTGGGTCCAGCAGCAAGATATATATCAGTACGACTAGAGATGGCCCTGGATGTTTAAGGCAATTGGGGTTAAATGACTTGCCCAGGGTCACCAGCTAGTAAGTGTCAGAGGTGAGATTTGAACTCAGGTCCTCTTGACTCCAGGACCAGTGCTGTATCCACTGTACAACCCAGAGGCAGTTGTTACTGATTCAAAGACTAACCAACTATGCCTTGTACCATACTGCCTCTCCCTAGTGAAGTACATGCAAGGAAATAAAGTATTTAATGAACAACAACTAAAATGAAATAAAATATACCCTCCAAGTGCAAGCAGAAGAATACAAGAGTGAAGAGCACTCCACTGCTGCCTCGGGATCAGGAGCTTGGCTTGAGACCTCCTAAACCAAGAGAGGAGAACTTTGCCCCACTCTACCTTCCTACCAACGTGATACACCCCAATATCTCTTCTATTTGTCAATGTTCAGGCACCATGTATCTGTCCCCAGGCAGTATGTTGCCTGTCCTCTCCTGTCTGTGCTCTCTCCAGCCCCCACGTCTCTGCCCGCCCTGGTGTTCTTCATCTCAGTTCCTGCCAGGCCCCTACATTGCTGGGCCTGATTCTCTGTCCTCAGTCCCAATGTGTCCTTGAACCGTGGGTTGGCCTCCTCCTTCCACGGGTGCCCAGCTCCGTTCCTGCTTCCCTTCTTCTCTCCCTCCCCCATGTCAGTGGGCAAATTGACATTATGCTAAGTTCTGTGGAATGGTCCACTTATGTAAAGTGAGAAGTGTCCAAATATTGCTTTGTTGATACTTTATTTTTACTTAGCTTTGTGTTCACTATATTTCTCTGAAGAACATAAGCTCTCAGAGGACAGGATCTATTGCCTTTTTGTCCTCCTATCTATACCACCTAGCACAGTGTCTTGTACATAGTAAGCATTAAGTAAATATTTCTTGATTTACACTACTGAATTTTTATATATTCCTATGTTTGGAAAAAAACTAATATCGCTGCCCTTATTTGTGCCATTATTGACTGATATTTATGTCCAGATCTGGGATATGTTCATGAGAGCCTAAAAACCTTCTCTCCCGTTTTGTTGGCACACATTTCATGTGAAACCTAAAAAAAAAAAGATCCCTTTATTAAAAGAACATTAAGGTTGCTTCCCCAGGATTACACTCTCATTCTCCCTTCATTATTAAGTTTATTGGGTTGAAGGGTTGTTTTTTGTTTATTTGATGAGTGGAGTGGAATTGTTTCTTTATAAAAGATACTCAATAATCCTAGATTTAGTGGCAAGTTTAAATTCTGAACATCTCTGCTACAGTTTGTGAAAAGGTACCTCCTCAGAGAACATAGCTTTCTTCTAGAAATATCTTTGTTAGGGAGCCTACCTTTCCTCTTCCCATGCCTGCTATCTTAAGTAAGATATTCTTAGTGGATGCTTCTGTTTTGTAATACTGTGTATATCTTCCGAGGCCTCAAAACCACTTTTATTTCCTTTTCTTCCTGGCTTATCTCCATAATATTCCTCAAGAGATTTGGTAGGGAGGAAAGCAGTGATTACTCCCAGAGGAGAAAACATTAGGGAGAGAAATCAAAATCCAGAAAGACTTAGAGATTACCATATAAATAGTAGAAAAAGTCAGAATGAGACCCCAGTTCTCTTATCCCCTTCTTCCCATGCTATGCTGCCTCCAAATGTGATTTTGGGCTGTTGGGAGAGGGGGAGTGAGATCAATCTGCTATCTATCTCTAATCTTCAGGAAAATAGAGAGTTAAAGATGAGAGAGAAAAAGGAAAAAAAAAGCCAATCATCTCCAGAGCTCTTAGGAGGGACTTTCTAAGAGGAAGGTTTTGTGTAGGAAAATACTCAGTCCACAAAGGGTTCTGTGTCTTACATCTGGCATCTCTGTCTGTGGATGCTTCTGTGCAAAGATTAGTTGTTTTTGTTTTTTGTTTTTTTTTTGGTTTTGTGGGGCAATGGGGGTTAGGTGACTTGCCCAGGGTCACACAGCTAGTAAGTGTCAAGTGTCTGAGGCTGGATTTGAACTCAGGTACTCCTGAATCCAGGGCCGGTGCTCTATCCACTGCGTCACCTACCTGCCCCCTCAAAGATTAGTTAACAAAAGATCCACTTCACTTGCAGGAAGAATACTGTGATCAGTGTCCCTCATCAATGTTCACAGTGTCCCTTGGGTTCAGATAATTTTGTCACTACATTTTTTTTCATATCAGATGCCCATCTTGGTATTCATCAAAGTCTTCTCTCCTTATCATGAGCTATAATCAGTGCCACCATGTGGCATGCTGGCCCACATGTTCTTTCCTGTACTGGACATTCCACCTCCAGCCTTAGCACAGGCTGCCCCCATTCCTAGAATGCCCTTTGTCCTCCCTTCTGCCTCCTTTAATCACTCACCCACTGCAAGGTTCAGCAGCACACATGCCTCCTCTGACACAAGGCTTCTCCTGAAACACCCTGTCAGTAGCACCCTCCTACCACCCCAATTACTTGTATTGAATTGTTTACATTTTGTATTTATTTATTTGACTGGGTCATTATTATTCTCTCCCCCTCCCCAGTAGAATGTAAGATCAGAGGACAGGGACTGTTCCAGTTTTGCCTTTGTAGTCCCAGCCCCTAAACACCACAGTGTTTAGCACATAGTAGGTACTTGTTGAAACTAACGCAAACTCTAGGAGTTGTCACTTGGGCTTCTTGCAACTATAAGCTAAAATATATTCAAATGGTTTATGGAAATGTATCCAGTAGAATTTGTTTATAAAAACGTCTGATACAGTGTCATGTCATGTTGCCTAGTTCTGTGTTCACACTGCCTTAGACCCTAAATGGACACTTGGCAGTTATCTGGTATATTTAGAGATCTGAACAAGTGCTGCTTTCAAATGTTTGGCAGGCTTCTGCCACTTTAAGAATTTAATTTTTAACTATATGCAACCAGTTCAAATCTGCAAACATTTATTACCCATTTATCTCCACATTTGTTAAACCAACATGCCCACCACATTCTCAATGGGTCCCAGAAATTCTTGGAATTGCTTTGCTCCTGGTTTTTCCCTGCAGTGCTGTAGCCATACAATGTATTCTCTAGGCTTAGACCATCCCATTAGAGTATTTTCTGAAACTCAAATCAAATGGCTCCATGTGGTTTTCTGTTAGATTTCTATCTTCATCTTGTCAGATCTTTATGTGGCTTTTCACACACCCAGTATTGGCATCAGCGGTGAAAGCAAATGAATGGCATTGTCATCAATAAATGCTACATCTTCATTTTCCAAGGATAACAGCCCTTGTGTGCTCATAGGAGGACACTGAGGCATTTTATATCCTGCATAAATGCAGCAGCATTTTATGTCTTGCACAAATCCACTATGAATCTTGCATACATGCAGGAAACCAGGCAGAATTATCGAATCCTAATACTCATTTAGAGTCAATGTACCATAAGGGAGAGAAAACCAGCCCCAGAGCCCAGAAAACGTGGGTTAGTGCCCCACCCCTGACACATATTAGTTGAATGACCCTGGGCAAGTCAGTTAACATCTTAGCGTTATAGGCAACTCGCTAAGAGGTACAGAGAGTACCAAACCGCACTGATATCAATGAAATCACATGTCCAGTTCATACCCCACTAATACTCATCTGGGCCTGACATCAGGCTCACCTCCCTTCTTCCCAAGAATCTGAAAGAGAATTGATGCTGACCTCTGCCATCCACAAGATTCTATCGGGAAGTGGGGAAACCCAGTCAGGAGGCATTTCATCTTCATTTGTATGGATGGAAAACTCCTACCTCTTTCTCCACTAATCCTGGTGATTCAACTCTAGCTTCCTAAGTGAAAACCATCCTCCTCCCCTAAAACCATTTCCTATTCTCTTATGCCAAGCATTTTCAACTGTAGCCTTTCCAAATCTTCATCCAGCTCTTCTCTCCCCTTCTATCATCATAGGACAATAGGGTATATTATATATACATATATACATATATATGTGTATGTATATATATAAAATATACTCTATTGTCCTATGATGATAGAAGATATAGATATACACACACAAACATATATGTATATATATGTGTATATATGTATATATATGTGCATGTGTATATGTGTGTGTGTGTGTGTGTGTGTGTGTGTATATATATATATACATATATATATATATATACATATATATATATATATATATATATATATATATAATAGCTCAACAGGACCTTAGAAGGCCATTTAGTTCAATCCCCTTGTTTCATATATTGGGGGGAAAGAGCCTAAGATATTGTCATTTGCCCAAGGCCACACAGTTAATAAATGTCAGAACAGGATTTGAACCCAGATCACATTCACACGTAAGTATCCCAGTTTTTTAGCTCAAAGGGACCTCAAAGGTTATTTAGTCCACCCTCTTCTTTTGCAGATTAGGTAACCAAGTCTAACATGTTAAGTGACTTGCCAAAATAATATAGGCAGTGTCAAGGGCAAGATTTGAATGCAGGATCTCTAACTTCAAATCAAATACTCTTTCCATTGTACCATGCTGCTCCTGGATCCCTCATTCTATTGTTAACTACGTTTCCCTTATTATGTGACTATCTTCTTGTACTCCTTCCATCTTTGGCAATCACTGAAACTTGGCTGTTCTCAGAAAATGCTGCATCTCTGCCCATCCTCTCCAGTGCTAGCTAGATTCCTGTTCTCTCATGCCTCCAGTACATGTTACTAGGATGAACAGTTGACACATTCCTTGCCTCGTATGGTCACTTCCAGGCCTTCCCAATGCCAGCATCATCCCTCCTCCTTTGAGGTCTGATCTTTCCAAACATATTACCCTAACCAGATCCCATTGGTAGTTACCTCTTGGTCCCCCATGTCATTCTCCTTCCTTTCTTGAGGAGTTCAGTACCTGTCTGAAGTCTTGATCTCCACCCCAACCCTGCTCTTATATTTGGGGATATCAATATACATGCTAATGTTCTCTCAAACATCGTACCCTCCCAGTCCATCAACCTCCTAAACTCCCATGACCTTCACCTTCATTCTGCCTCAGTGACATACAGATATAGTCATATGCTTGCTCTCATCATCATCCAGAAGTGTTTTTAATCCCTGATCAAGAAAAATGAATCTCCCCTGAACTCTACTTGATTGAAGGAAATAATTCTGTGTACATCTGGGTGTCTTTTGAAAACATAGTGATGAAAGAAAGCACTTTTCAAAATATATGAACTCGATTAAAATTCTGAACAGATAGTACCAGTTCCTTTTCATTTTGGGGATCCTCAATGCTAAATACCTGTCCTCCTGGTCCTATTCATGCCTTACTAAACTTGTTAAGGTTAATCCAATCTTAACATTCCATCTTCTTCCTCTAAGACATTACATAGACTGTGCCCTCTCCCTGGAATGTGTTCTGTCCTTACTCCCACATCGAAGAACACCTTCTTCCTTCCTTCAAGGCTCATTTCAAATGCTACCTCCCACAAGAGGCTTATACTAATCTCCCTTCCTTCCCACTCCCCAGTTACAAGTGCATCCTTCTCCCTGAAAATTACTTTGTATTTACTTTATGGTATTTCATAGTTAGTTACATATTTATATGTGACTCCTGCCAAATACCCCTTGTCCCCAAAAGATTGTGAGTCCTTTGACTTCAGGAAATACTTTATCTCAGTATTTTTTAAATATATGCTTAAGAATTAATCATAGAATTTATAGCTTAAAGGGACACTAGAAATTGCCTAGCCCAATCCCTTCATTTGAGAGATAAGAAAACTGAGGTCAAGGGGTTAACTAGCTTGCCCAAGGTCATGAGGTCTTCTCTAAACCACCACAGCTTAATTAAGTTCCTATAATTAGTTCTATATAACAAGTCCACATAATTAAGTTCCTATAGCACTTACAGCCTATAGTATACAATTTAGAATGTGTATATATATATATATACACACATATACATACACATACACACATATATGCACACATATTTACACATGTGTGTATATATGCAACTTGATCTCAGGATATATAGATAGGTATTTGGAATGTGTACATGCATGTATACACACATGCATACATACACATATACACATATATGTGTGTACATATATGTTACTTGATCTCAGAATAGATAGATATAGAGATATATACCTCATATAGATATAGATATATTTACAAAGGATATTTTATATATATAATATGCATATTATATATATATAATATATATATAAACAAAGGAAACCAATTATATATAAATAGCCATAAAAAAATTTTTTTAAGTTCACAGACTGGGGCAGCTAGGTGGTACACTGGATAAAGCACAGGCCCTGGATTCAGGAGGACCTGAGTTCAGATCTGACCTCAGACACTTGACACTTACTAGCTGTGTGACCCTGGGCAAGTCACTTAACCCTCATTGCCCTGGAAAAAAAAAAGTTCACAGACCTCAGACTAGAAACTCCTTTCCTATGAGAGAGGATTTACTACCTTAATGGTGAATTTAAAACAGGAAAAGATTCTGGGCTATACTTAAAATGCCATTCGATATAGATGAACCCTGGACTCTTGAGGAATATTTTGACTCTTAAGCAGTTGCATTTGTTTAGACACTATGAAATTGAATACTTAAATTACGGATATTTCATGGCTAGACTGGTTATCCTTGAGATTACTTGGTTAATCTCCAACAGAATAGGCAGCTAAGAGGAGTATAAAGATATGGTTCAGGCTAGGATCAGGAACACACAAAGAAAAAAAAACAACAAACAGGAGGTGTGGAAAGACAAACCATTAACATGGAACACTAGGAAGTATCAGTAAGACCAGCCTTACACATAAGCAGAGGTAGATTGTTGCTCACATGTTGTGAGGTGAGGAATACCATCTGCCTTAGGACCTAAAATTCCCAGCATTTAAAGATCATTCCATTGAAATAAAGTGCCATATCGCCAAGAGTCCCCTTCTGAGAATAACATGTATTATTCATTCATACCTTACCATTAATCTGTTTGTGGGAACAAAATGTCAATTACCAACAAGGCCTGGTGAGAATCAAAGAAAAAACGTGTAAATCTTATTGGTGGGGTGAGAGAAGGGCATGGATAAAACCCTGAACCATAAGAAGGGCAGGATTAAGGGGAGTACTACAGTGGGTGCCCCTGAATAATAATCAGGGAGTAAGTATATTAGGACACTAGGGTCTTACAGTAGGGTCCCAGAAAAAGTTATAGTGAAGAGTGGGTGACCAATATAGGGATTCAAAGAAATGCTTTGCTTATGTCACTCCTTTGCCTGGGTCCAACACCAGGAAAGAGAAAGCAAAAAAAAAAAAAAAAAAAAGGATGAGAATTTGTTCATTGTAACTTAGCCACTCAGACCAGTCACCCTAGGATAGGACGAAGGAGATTTTATAAAATATGTTTAATGGGATTGTACATACATAATCTATATCATATTCCTTTCTGTCTTGAGGAGGGGGGAGGAAAGGGAGGGAGGGAGAAAAATTTGGAACTAAAAATCTTATGAAAACAAATGTTGAAAACTATCTTTACATGTAACTGGAAAATAACAAAATACTTTTGCGATTTAAAAAAAATAGCTATGTGACATGGGACAAGTCTCTTTTAAAATGTGTCTCAGTTTCCTCATCTGTAAAAAGGTTATGGTTGGGGGCAGCTAGGTGGCGAAGTGGATAGAGCACCAGCCCTAAATTCAGGAGGACCTGAGTTAAAATCCAGCCTCAGACATAACACTTACTTAGCTGTTTGACCTGGGCAAGTCACTTAACCCTCATTAGCCTAAAAAAAAAAAAAAGTTATGGTAATGTGGTTCCCCACCTCAGAGTTAGGAGGAAAGTGCTTATAAACGTTAAAGTACTCTACCTAGAAATGAATTATTGAAGTGAATTTAAAATATATTCCACAAGAATTGTAAATATCTGAAAGCATCATCTCCACCTCAAAATTCTCATTCCAGAATTCCTTAAAGAAGAAAATCTCTTATTCTCTCTAATTTTAAAAAAATCTTCTTTAAGGGGCAAAAGAAGAATCTTCAAAGAGAGAATATTCAATTCTTTGGATGTCACTGAGTGTAGAATATAGGCTCTGGAGTCAAAGGACCTGGGTTCAAATTCTACCTCAGATGTATACTACTTGTATAATACCTGGGGCAAATCATTTTATCCCCTGAGTCTCAGTTTCAGGAGTGCGCTGGTATATGTTTAACAACCAGCTCTCTGGGGGAGAATCCAACACTTTAAAAGTTTTATTTGCATTATTGATATGACAATTTACAAAATGGTGTCAACCCTACTTTGTACTATTTGCCAATTTCCAAGGTAGAAATGTTCATGCTGAAAATTTAAAAATCGGCTTTGCAGAAGGTAGGACAAGCAGCATCCAACATGTCTCTGTTGTCAGATTCCTCATCAGTAAAACGGAGGTATTATACTAACTGGCTTCTCCGGCTCTAGAACCATGATCCTATTAGTAGTGAGAGAAAATTCCATGAAGAATTAAATATAGGACTAACTATGCCTACTTAGGCTGAGTCTCCTAAGAAGGTTCCTTGAGCTAGTAGCCACAGTATAAGTACAGGAATCAAGATGATCCTTGGTTTCAAATTTCACCTAGACCATTGATTCAGGTTGTGTTTGCATACACAGAGACTATCTGGGGAAGTTTGAGGGAAGGGAAGAGGGAAGATGGTGGTTGAATTCAAGCAAATTATTTTTAACAACCAGATACTGCCTTGTTTGATTCAGTTCACACTTTTCCTTTCCTCAACTCTTTGAGTGTATAAAAACACACCCTAATTTGGGTCCTGGAGTCATTTAGCCTCCATCAAAACTCCTGAAACAGATTCTCGTCGAAGACTAGGAGTAGGATCTAAGCTTGGTTTTCCTGGGTTCAATATTTTTCAATGTACCAGCCCAGAAAGGGCACCTACTATCTCAGGACAATGAAGGCTGAGTATATACAGCAGTGAATAAAATATTATTTTCTTTTTCAGTTCCTTCACCAGTCACATTTCATGCCCTCTTCTCTGAATGTTTATCACCACCAAGCACCATATTTCTGCTTGAGTATCTGGCAAGTGACTCCCTGCTGAACTGACAGCAGAGAAGCTCCATAAATCAGTAAGGCAGGGGTGCCATAAAAGTCAAACAGTTCACAGGCAGCCTTCCCGATCAAGGATGGGATGCTTGACTATTTGGGAAAGCCAAGTATTTCAGAATGATGGTAGAAATTGTCAGTAACTCTTTAAAATAATGATCCAATTACTCATAGCTGAATAACAACTGAAATCCCCCAAATCCCCAAGTTATCCATACCCCAAAGGGGCTATGAAGAGTGGACTTGGTTTGTTGAGAGTGATCTCTGATCAGAGTGCAGGCCCAGTGAGTTCAGGGAAAACACATCCATGTCTACAAATGTTAGTTCTCTCCAGTGCAAAGAAAAGTTAACTCCTTGTTAGGAATGTTGAGTTCTGGTAATACTGTGCAAAAGAATATGTGACTGTGATCAAGTCCAAAAATCTCTTGTTGTTTTGGGAGGGGGATCTGGACCTGTTATTTCATTAGTGGAAGGAAGTTCTAATGAGAAAAGTCTCATTACTGATAGAGATCCATACCTGCTCTCCCACTTAAAGTCTTAATGCATAAGACCAGATCAGAAATTATAGATTTAGATTTGAAAGGGAATCCAAGAGGAATAGTGATAGGGGCAGCTCCGTTTGATGTGCTGATGCAATGAATAGAGCACTAGGCTTGGAGTCAGGAAGAGCTGAGTTCAAATAGCTGCATAATACTGGGAAAGTCACTTGACCTCTGTTTGCCTCAGTTTCCTCCTCTGTAAAGTGGAGATAATAATAGCACCTACCCCCCAGGGTTGTTGTGAGGATCAAATGAGATAATAATTGTAAAGCACTCAGAGTAATGCTGAGTGCATAGTAAGAGGTGCATAAATGTTAGCTATTATGAATAGTATTAATTCATTTTAATGAAATTGCATTTCTAACGCATGTTTTATCTTAAGAGAACACTTTAGAACATTTGAACTAATAACATGAAAGGCACTGCAGAGTATAAGAAAGCACATTAGACCTAGAGTCAGCAGAAAATGAAGCTCACTCATGGAACTCAGTTTTCTCATCTATAAAATGGGACTTATAGTATTTATCTCACAGCATTGTTGTGAAGTACAAATGAGATGTTTGTAAAGGGCTTCACAAATCTTGAGGCACTATATAATTGACAGTTATTATTCATCATATATCATTATAGGGAAATTGCCCTCATTGGCCCAGTCTCCACTACAAAAACAAACAAAACTCTTTCAGGTCTATTTTCTATTGAATGGAGGCATTATTCTTGATTTTCCATTGATGAAGACACTTTGAAAATGTGTTGGCTTGCCAATAAAAACAAGTGTTTGCTGCATGTCTACTCCATGCCCAGGACCACACAAGATGCTGTATAAGGTTATAGACAAGATAGGAGGCATGGTCATTGCCTCTCAAGAGTTTCTAACTTAACTGGGGAGACAAGAGGCACACAGGAAACCACAGCAAATAATGTGACACTATGTACATCATGTTGTACAGACTCCAAATATATAAGAATTTAGTACTTACTGAAAAGGGAGGAAGATCAAATTGTTACTGTTGTTGTTCACTCATGTCTCACCCTTCGTGATCCCATTTGGGGTTTTCTTGGCAAAGATACTGGAGTGGATTACCATTTCCTTCTCCAGCTCATTTTACAGATGAGGAAACTGGCGCTAAAAGTGTTAAGTGACTTGCCAAGGGTCACATAGTTAGTATGTAAGTGTCTGAGACTAAATTTGCACTCAGAAAGATGATTCTTCCATACTCCAGGCCCAGCATTCTGTCCACTGAACCATTTAGTTGGCCCATAGATCAAATATTACCTTACATTTGGGAGACACTTTCATAGTTAATATAAGGCTCAAGCTAGAAGGGGACCTTGGTAAACAGAAGGTAGTGGCAGAGAGAGAACACTGGTTATGGAGAATGGAGAATTCAAATCCAGCTTCCGATACTTAACATCTGGGTAATCTGACCTTGAGCAAATCACTTAACCTCTGTCAGCCTCAGTTTCTGGAACTGTAAAAGAAGGATAGCACCAACCTCCTAGGGTTGGTACATAGTAGGTATTTAAATGCTTATTCTCTTCCCTCTCTTCACCTCTCCCTGGTCCAACTCCTATTTTATAGATGAGGAAGCTGAATTCTGGTAATAATTGATGTGATTTGCCCAAGGTCACACAAAAGGTTGGGGTAGAACTGATATCTAAACTCAGGTTCTGTGATTCCAAGTTCAGGACACTGTCCAGGTCACTCCCTGTTTATCATCTCATACACCTCTATGTCACATCTTATCCTCACAACTCTTCGAGGGAGGCAGAGCCATGTAATTATACCCACAGTTTAACCTATAGCGAGCATTTAAGAAAGGTTTGTTGGGGCAGCTAGGTGGTGCAGAAGATAGAGCACCCACCCTGGATTCAGAAGGACCTGAGTTCAAATCCGACCAAAGACACTTGATACTTACTAGCTGTGTGACCCTGGGCAAGTCACTTAACCCTCATTGCCCCACAAAAAAATAAATAAATAAAATAAAAAATAATTTTTAAAAAAGAAAGCTTTGTTGAATTGAACTGAACTTAATAAGGAAACTGAGTCTTAAAGTATTTAAGTGTGTTACTCAGAGTCACGGGTCTAGTCATATGATTTGAAATCAAACTTTCTACCTTTAAGGTCACTGCTCCTTAGAGTAAACTACTAAGACTGTCAAGGAGCTGTAGTATTAAATGGGTGCTGAAAGTGGATATGGGTCTTGAAGAATGGATAAGATTTGACTAAGAGGAGGGAAGAAAGGAAAGCATTCTAGGAGAGGACACTTAGATGGACAAAGGCAAGGAGGTAGGAATGAGCATGATGTGCTGCATTCAGGCCAGAGGAAGGAGAATATCCTCACTTGTCTGGGATGGACATATTGGGCAGGATTATAAAATAAGATTGAACTTAATTCAACAAACATTAAGCACCCATTGTGCACAGACCCCTATGCTAGGAACTGAGACAAAATGAAGGTAAGACACAATCCCTGCCATCATGGAGCTTACTACAGTCTCTTAAAGGGACATGACACAGGCAAAACAATCTATAACACCAAATAAAAGGTGTGAATGCTATGAGTGGTGTGGATCAAGTGTTACATGAGGTATTCAGAGAGGGGAGTATCATTACCATATAGAAAACCAGAGGATTTCTAAAACAGCATTTAAGTCATGCTTTTGAAGATGCAAAAGTCAACATGCAAGTCTAAAAGGAAAAAGCTTTATAGGAAAATTCTTAGAATTATTGAACAAGTTCAGATTATAAAGAGCCTTGAAAGTTAGGCAGAGTGTAGACTTGACTTAATAGGACATAAGGAGCCATTGAGGGTATTTGAGGAGGGGATTGATGTGATAAAAGCAATATTAAGGCAGATTAATCTACAGTGTCGCACAAGATAGATGAAGGAGGTCAGCTGTTGAAATAATTCAAGCATGGGGGCCTGAATTAGGGGTGTGGTGGTAGGAAAGGAAAGGAAGAGATTACTGGTGACATTTTAAAGGAAACATTGACAGAACATGGGCACCACCTACATATGGAGAGGTATGATTTAAAGAAGACCCTAGGCCTGGGGAAGTAGTGGAGCTTTTGGGAGACATTCCAAAATTGGGTGGGGGAAGTGGTTTACAACGGAAACAATGAGTTTGCCTTAAAAAATATTGAGTTTAGGGCAGCTAGGTGGCACAGTGGATAAAGCACTGGCCCTGGATTCAGGAGTTCCTGAGTTCAAATCCAGACTCAGACATTTGACACGTACTAGCTGTGTGACCCTGGGCAAGTCACTTAACCCTCATTGCCCCACAAAAAAAAAATATTGAGTTTGAGGTGTCAGGTGCCAACTGGACATTTTCATTCAGATAACTAGAGATATTGAAATTACAATGTAGGTTAAAGGAGAATATTGAGAACACAAATTTGGAAGTCATTGGAATAGAAATGAGAGGTGAAATCATATGAATGAATTCTCTAAGGGAAAGACAGTAGAACATTGGAGACATGGGATTGACAGTCTTGAGGACCATGCATATTTATTTTGGATCTGAGGGAAAAGGAAGAGAAAAATAAGCTAATAAAGTAACAAAGAAGGTACCATTGGAGCAGCAGCAATACCAAGATAAATATGTGGATTTATATATTGTTGTTCAGTCATGTCTGACTCTTCATGACCCTATTTGTGGTTTTCTTGGCAAAGATACTGGAGTGATTTGCCATTTCCTTCTCCAGTTCATTTTACAGATAAGGAAACTGAAGCAAATTGGGTGAAGTGACCTGCCTAGGATCACATAGCTAGTAAGTGTCTGAAGCCACATTTGAACTCAGGTTTTCCTAACTCCAAGCCCCACACTCTATCCACTGTGCTACCTAGCTGCCCCTAAATACATAGATTAACTGCAACTTAAATTATTATGGCTGGAAAATTATCATTGTATCAAAAAACAAAAGCCACCAACAGAACTTTTAAAAAATACTAGTAAATGTATTTTTCAAGTTACTTAAATGATAAAACATTATTTATAACACTAAATTTTCTGTGCTGCAAAATATCTGATCTAAATACCCAGTTTTGTAAAGGAGTAGACATTTATTAGGAAACTCTTGTCATGATATTAAAAAGAGAGTGACAAGCTCATTCTAATTAAACACGGTCCAGTTTGAAATCATAAATATTTTCCATTCCTCTCTGCAGAATCATGAGGCAGCATTATATCTTTAGTATATTCCCCAATGCATCTTCATTCTTGAGAGTACCCAGAGCCAACACAGTCAAAATGACAAATAAATAAAAGATCTTCACTCCTCAGAGGTATGGAGGGGAGGAGGGAGAGAAGGGAACACATTTCCCATTCTTTCCAGATGTCAATCTGATGAGACCCTTTGTTAATATTTTTTTTTTAAATAATGCTAGGAATCTAAAATGTTTCTCCACTCAGACGTGAGTTTTTTCATCTGCTCACTTTAAGTATCTTCAATCGGTGGTCAGCAAATAAATTCTAACCTAAATATATACACACTTTGGTGGGACAGAAAACTGCACTTTATTCAAACAGTAGATTAGGGATGAAATAGTGGTTTTAAGGTTGTTTTTGACATTTAAAAAGGTCTAAAGTATTTTTATCCCATTGCTGCATGTGGTTTTGCCAGCTACCTAATAACGTCTTAGAGAAGACCCCAGTGCATTATAGACTCTGAGAACCAGTCCAATGCAAAGTGATATTTTACTTTCTATTTTTCATTTCTAGATGTTGACTCCAGTCAACAACATAATCAGTTTCTACTATTGATTTTCTTATAAAACGCATCCTTGTTAGATTCATTGATGACTATACATTACTGAGGCACCTGATAACAAAATTTCAGTGTGTCTGGACCCCAGTATAGGAAATTTTTCTCAGTGTGAGAAAACTTCTTTTCATGCTGGTGATGAAACTGAGATCCTTATTTGAAAACCTGTCCTCAAATTGTCCAGTCTTTCCATCAATTACTTATTCATTTCTGCTGAGAAGATACCTGGATGTACCTCTGTGTGACCTTCCCCTTTTCTGAACCTTGAGGAAAATTGAACATTTTTAGTATTTTTGCTTTATCAATTTTTCAAAAAATGAAATGGTCTTAGAACGCAACTCTCAAGTCACACTAAATAATCTTACATGGCAGTGTAATATGTCCCCAGTCACTCGGGTTGGTTTTGGCCAGAAGCATTTGCTAAAACAGCAAGATTTATATAGATACAGAAACCCACTCCTATGCACCAGCCACATCGTTTTATTATTTCCTGTTTATTTCGGTAGCAATAATGGCATAATCAATTTCTTGGCCTTCCTTTTAAAAGCTTGTATTATCAAGAGGGCTTGTCTCCCTTGCCAACATGCTGGCCCCAAACCAAACCAAGAGAAATTCAACAAAAAGCGATGAGGGTCACCATAATTATTTGCTTCTTTATTGGGTAAATGATTCTGGATTATTCTTAGAATATTCATTTACAAGGACACTCCAAAAACATGCTCTTGTCGACTGTGGTCTAGAAATTATTTTTTTACAACCAAAGAAGTTTTACTGGTTGAGTTAAATGTCACCCCAGCATGAGTTATTACTAACAGATTTACTTGTGGGGGTGGTGGGTGTTTTAAAAAGTTAAGTGCATGTTTCCTTCTTTCTTCATGGTGGAAAATGATGGAGTCAAGTCATCTGCTTAAAATGAGAATGTTTATTTTCCATAAGGGAATTTATTTCTGTGTCCTATTCAAGACAGATTTATTAAGAAGAATAAAACAAACCTCCTAAGATAAGGTAACAAACAAATGAAGGTACTTATGCGTTGAGAAATCGTTGATTTTGAGTGGGAAGAGACCTTTTGGGGTTATCTAAACTAGTCCAACTCCTGATTTATCAGATGAGAAAACTGAATCCCAGAGAGGTTAAGTGACTTGGCCACATGACTTTGCCACTAGTAAGTGACAGAACTTGGCATCATAAGGAAATCTTTCCTAACTGAAGTCACAGGAAGAGCTTCATCATATACTATGCTATGTGGGCACAGTATGGTGGCATAGTAGATAGAGTGCTAGGGAAGACCTAAATTTAAATCTATCCTCAGATACTACTGTGTGTGACCCTGGTCAAGTCACTTGACTCTCTGTGTCAGTTGGCTCATCTGTAAAATAGGGATAATGATAGCTCCTACCTCCCAAGGGTAAGGATCAAATGAGATAATCATTGTAAAGCTCTTATCACAGTGCCTAGCATATAGTACCATGTAAATGTTGGCTATTATCTATAAATATATGCCCCAGGAGTTAGACCTGAATGCAAAAAGGCCAATGAATGAATGTTTTTTTTCAATACATCATTGAAAGAAATAAAACTATAGCTTAAACCACAAAAACTGTGTTGCCAAACAGATTCTTCAATGGTTTGAACCCTGTACATAGTAGACAAGCTACAGTCACTTAATTGAATTAGAATAACAATTGTACATTTTCTGAAGTATCTCTCCAGTCTCAAAACACTCTGGTCTCTTATGGAGGTTAAGCAACTGTCCTATCAATTTGCTTAACAAACTCTTTCGTTGTGCGTTACATACAAAGTCAAATGTTAGCCCCATACTTGTCCACATTATAATCAATTCCAAATTAAGGTGGTTTTAGTATGGAATAACATAATATAAACCTGGAAGAACCTGAGTGGTATTCACAGCTGCTCCATGACTGTCTTTATGTTTAATTTTGAGATAGTCATTTTTCATATTTCTCAGCCTTCCTTGAAAAATGATGATGAGAATATCTGCCACCAGTTCATGTGGGATCAAATTGTGAAAACAAATTGGAACTTAGAAAGGTATCTGATTGATTGATTATAGGCAGCATGGTACAAAGAGAAGAGGCTTGTACTTCGAGTCAGAGGACCTGGGCTGAAATCCTGGGCTCTGTCACCAGCTATGTGACCTCGGGGAAGTCCCTTCCCCTCTCTGTTTCCTCACCTACAAAATGAGGAAGTTGATCAGATGGCCTCCCAGATCCTGCTAGCTCTAAATCTGTGATTGAGCCAACAGAAGTTTTCCTTCATTAATCATTTCTGAGTGAGTTTTGGCGGTGTTAAGGTTACCCAGAGGCATTGGAATACAAGTTCTATTTCACCAATTCCTAAAAATGTTTGGCTAGGGACTTTTAATGTGTTTATTCCTCACCCATTAAATCATAAAAACAGGCTGTGAAGATGTTTTGGGAAACACATGAGAAAATATTATTCATTCAGCAAAAGAGTTGTTATGGTTTATAATGCAAGCTTGTCATTCGCGACTATTTTAAAACTCCAAATGGGAGCAGGCAAGGGTCATTTTCTTCCTTCCCCATCCCCACCATGATAGGCCAAAGATGTTCAATAGGCCAGAATGTACAGTCTTTGGGGGCTTCAGCAGCTGGGAAAGCTTTAGAAATTTGGGGGTAGAACATTGCTGAAAGCAACATTAAAAGCACACACAAACTTTCTGTGAGAGAAGGCAAAAACAGTTAACTTTATAGTCTTAATTTTCTTTTTTTTAAACATTTATTCAGGCTTCTCCATAATTTCAAGCCTCACAGCCCAAAGGCACCAAACCATATTGGGGATTAATGGTCTGAAAATGTTCTCTTAAAACTAAAACACATCCAGCTAGAGAGGGCAGGAAAGGCATCTGCAACTAATCGGGAAATTCAGTTTCTGTTCCTGGATTCCCATGACATAAAAGTAGTCACCACCATTGTTCTCCAATTGTAGAGGGGGAAAGATGGCTTCTAGGAGCTGTGTTCCTATGCCAATGTCCACTTAAGGGAATTTTTCATAAACAGGAGGGTTGGTCTGTATCCAGTTTGTTGGGCCATTCTAGGGGGAGAGGGGTAGTGGGCAAAACCATGAGCCGGGAGATAGTGATAGATTTAGTGGGGAAAGCACTGCACTTTTCCACTGAACCTGGGGTCACTGGACCTGAGTTCAATTCTTGGTTCTCTTATTACCTGGGCGACCTCAGGTAAAGTCATTCCATACCTTTAGGTATGTGTCTTCATCTATAAAATAAGAGGGTTGAACTAGATGGCATCTAAGGTCCCTTCCAACTTTATATATCATACTTCCTTTTGTCAACCCTTCCATGTCTCTGAGTGAGCAGTGAGCCTGTCAGGACAGCAGAGGGCAATGCTGTGAAAACAGACCTTTGCCTCCCTTCCCCCCACCTCCCCAATGAACCCTGTATTAAGTGAGGGTGACTCATGTAAATCCTGGAAGTTAAGTGTTCTTTTATATCGGGTGAACTAAATCTCAGCAAGCCAATGCCCTTTAAAATACTGAAAAAGGTAAACCTTCAGTTGAGGTCCCATGCTCAATCAAAACTAATCACCATGGGTTCCAAGTATAATAATTTACAGATGAAAAGGCAATATATTGTATAATTACAATTTCCCTGAGGCACAGCCCACTCTGACTGGCCCAAGGACAAAACAAGTTTTGTTCTCTACTCCTAGAACAACAACAAGTCATTCTTAGGCCAGGCTAGGCCCTGTTGTTCAAACTGGACCAAAGGGGAATGTTTTCTATGACATTTCCAACGTGGTTGGTTGTCCAGTCTCTAACTTGAAGACCTTTAATGATGAGACTCTGTCACCTCAGACTATCCCACTTTGGGAACAGTTTTGTTCATACATTTTTCTTTACATGGAACTGCAAACTACCAAGTCATGGCTTCCACCTGGGGTTATACCGTAACTATAAACAGCTGAAACTTGCAGCAGACCCTCATCTCATCTGTTTCCATAAAGCATGTGCATTTATTTATATTACTTTAAAGCCCAATTCTGGCTTGTATTAACATATGTTATCTCAGTTACTTCCTAGAGATTATTTGATATTTTCAGGTATCAGAACGTACATTGTCGGTATCAGCTTCAATCTGTCCATTTACAAGTCCGTTAGTTGAAATCTAAAGGGACAGTTTTGTCTTCCTGCAAACAGGATATCAAGGGTTACTTTCTTTGTTGATTAAGTGTTGGCATGTCCTTTTGTGAATAGGTGTAGCTGTTTAGTGAAGGGAAGAGGGGGTGGGGACCTGCAGGGGGAGGGTCTGAAAAATGTAAATTGTAAGTTTCAGGATGTTCTAAGGAAACAGGAACAATGTGAATTATGATTTGGGGATTTGTGACATCATGCTATAGACCCAGAAACAACATGTGAGATTACTTAGCGGGTGCGAGTTCTCCCTCAGGATCTCTGTCTCAGCACAGATGCCTCAATTTTAAACCAAGAAAAGGAAACCAAAAAAAATTTACAAAATTGTACAAGTGCATTAGGGAATCATGTTTTATTTGCCAGTTGACATTCTGTTTAATGATTCCATGCTTTTAGAAAATTCTTTGTTCTCACATTCATATTTTTAAATAGATAAATGTCTTTTATTTTAGTGGTACAAGGAGTATCCCCAAAGCTTCAATGAGTAGTTATAAATAAAATGATTTATTATCATTAATGTGCTTAATCTGCTCTCTGGGTAACAGTAAGAAGTCTTTCTAACATCTGTCTTCTTCAGCAGGAGTCAATGTGATCTTAGCATTGTTTGTAATGAAAAATCCCAGAATCTGAGCTTATAGGTTCATAACTGTGACTTCTTCTAGTCTATGCAGTCCAACCCTCTCATTTTACAGATAAGGATGCCGGGCCCCAGAGAAGTTAACTGATTTGCTCAAGGTCATTCTGGTCCAACTCATAACTGAAAAAGAATCTCCACTACCACATATCTGAGAAGTGGGCATCCAATATTTGCTTGAAGATTTACCATGATGGGGCACCCACTACCTCCCAAGAGAGCCCATGCCATGGGCATTTAATGAGCAAATAAGAAGCAACCAGCCAAAAAGAGATAATTGTGACCGCTTTGTCTCAGTCAAACGTAAGATAGATGGACTCAGCCCCGGACTAGACGTCTGAAGTAGGAATGTACTGTTACGCTGAGTTTCTTTCCAAGAATCTTCAGGGAGAGCAGTTAAAAATCACTTTCCTACAGAAGATATCTGCGTTTCAGTACTAGAGCATCTCTCTGACTGTAGGGTGATGGGGTTCCTTAAGATTGCACAACTTGAATAACCCTCTGATTATTTTATAGACCTAAACATAGTTTTGTTCAATAGGACCTATCCCTTCTCTTATCCTTTGGTAATTGGCAGATGAACACACGAGGGGATTGGCTGTTTTTCTTTAAGTGGAAGATGGATTTTGTAACTGCAGTGAGAGAATAGTATTCAATTTAAGAAAAAAATTAGAAATAGTAAGGATAGATAAATACTGTAACTGATACTAAGGCATCACCATCTCCAGAGAGGGGAAATTAATACAGACAGCTCCCCCTCCCCATCCTAGGTATTTTAATTGCTGAACTACCTATATATGAGACTTCACTATATGACCTTTCAAGACTTATTTTAGTGATATGATGATCATTTTCCTACTACTTGTTGAAGATATTCTCTCTCCTTCTCCTTTTCCCTCTTCCTCTCCCTCACTCCTTCCTTTCTCCCCTCCCCCACTGGCAGTGTCTAATATTCCAGGCAGGTGGAGGACAACTTATTGAGAAATTTATCTGCCCTCTCCTGACTCTGTGGTTTGAGTCATATCATTTTCTCTAAAATTAAAACACATTTTCCCTTTCCACGCTGCCTTTCTGCCCCACCCCACCCCATGCACACAGACTCCAACCTTGTTCTATCTCCACTGACTCCTTCCCTCACTTCCTCCAAGACCCAAGGCAGTTATCACCTCATCTCTGAAGCCTTCCCCATACTGACAGCAGTCTGTGTCTTCAATTTTCTTCTTGCACATCTCAATCTCTTTTTTGTACTTATCTCCATTCCTCCTTGTATCATGGTTCTTTGTATATTTGTCCTTTCAGCCCCCACCTCCACACCCCCCCCCAATAAATTGTAAGCTCTTTGAAGACCAAAACTGAATCTTGTTTCATCATTTTGCCCCTGCAGCTTAGAACAGTGCCTTTCTCATAGTATGCATATAATGTGTATTTCATTGAATTGACACCATATAATTTAAAATAATCAGTTACCTGTTAGCAAAGAGCTTGTGTTTCTGGGATCAGGCCAAACATAGTCCTTTCCTTGGTCAAAATCCTTAGCTGGAAGTGTGGTGCACTGGAAAGAACATCAGATACAGAGAGAGAGAGAGAGAGAGAGAGAGAGAGAGAGAGAGAGAGAGAGAGATTTTGAGTCCGAGGATCTGGTTTCAAATCCCTGCTCTACCACTTACCACTTGACTTTTGACAAGTCATTTAACCTTTATGGCTTTTCATTTCTTCCTTGGGAAAATGTGGATGTTAGACTAGGTGATCTTTAAAAGGTCCTGTGAAACTCTAACCCTAAATCTATGCCCTAAAGTTTTCAGTTATGATTAGGTTGGCCTTTATTTTTTTTGCTTTCTTTTAGTTTCTTATAAAGTAGACTCTAAAGAAGTCTATCTGGCATAGTGGATAGAGTGCTGGCCTTAGAGGCAGTTAGAGCCAGGTTCAAATCCTGCCACTGCCACTTACTGAGTATGTGACATAAGGCACAGCATTTCACTCTCTGTACCTCAAATGTCCTCATCTGTAAAAATGAGTGAATTGGACTAGATGGCCTCAAAGGTCCCTTCCAACTCAAAATCTATCATCCTCTAATCCTGAGAGTTTTCATTCACTACCATTTTTCTAACTATTCATTTTGCAGTTGACATTTGTAGTAGAAAAAAAGTGCTTTTAAAAACATACTATTATGGGGGCAGCTAAGTGGCACAGTGGATAAAGCACTGGCCCTGGATTCAGGAGTACCTGAGTTCAAATCCGGCCTCAGACATTTGACACTTACTAGCTGTGTGACCCTGGGCAAGTCACTTAACCCCAATTGCCTCACTAAAACAAACAAACAAACAAACAAAAAATCCATACTATTATAAAAAGCCATTGAGTTTGGCAGCCAAGATCCTTTCATGCTGCATCTAGACAACATAACTGACTTGCAAGGTAGAAAGGGGGGGAAAAAGCAGATATATTTGTTAAGATGCCTAAAAACATATCCAGCAATTCATTGAGGTTTTAGATGTCTTCCTTGTGCAGTCTGATTGGCTCCTAATGGAATGTCCTGACAAGTAAGGAGGCCTTTTATGACTTGTCCCACTCTGAGGATCAACAACAGCAGTGGTAAAAATGCAGTAGTGGGGCGGGGGAGACAAATAGTCTATTTTTGCTGGAGCCCCAAGAGAATGAATGGCCCCTCAGAGGAGGAGCATATCGTCTATAGTATGAGCCAGTCACACTCAACAGAGCTCTTAAAGTTGCCTGATCTTGGAGAGATTACACATTCAAGGGGTCCTGAGGTTGAGTGGGCAATAAAAAAAAAAAAAGAAAACAAAAAACCAAAAAACCAAAAACACCTTGGTCCATGTTGAAAACAATAACAATTGCAGATGAGATTCTGTGGTTCAGTTGTATCCAACTGTTTGGGACCCCATTTGGGGTTTTCTCGGCAAAGATATTGGAGTGGTTTGCCATTTCCTTCTCCAATTCAATTTACAGATGAGGGAACCAAGGCAAATAAGGTTAAGTGACTTGCCTAGGGAAACAGAGCTAGTAAGTGTCTGAGGACAGATTTGAACTCAGGAAGATGAATCTTCTTGATTTCAGGCATAGCACTTTATCCAATGCACCACCTGAGTTCAATTCTTGGTTCTCTTATTTATTACCTGGGTGAGCTCAGGTAAAGTCATTCCGTACCTTTGGGGATACTCCTTGTACCACTAAAATAAAAGACATTTATCTATTTAAGCCTAAAATGCTATTTGTTCTCCCATTCACTTGTCCAAATTTTTCCTTTCCTAAAATTCACAGCTTATGTCTGTAAAGAATTAATTGTTATTTGAGGTTTTTATGACCCCATCTTTTGGCTAGAATTTAAAAAAAAACCTCTGCATGCTCCCTGGCCTGGGGTTCTGCAAACTGCATGGTGCACCACCCACTGGTTATAGCCGTCGCCATGGCGCTGGCACCTCACATCATCACCACTCCCCGACGCCTACATGGGCCTGACAAAATTATAATGATTGGAAGCCCAGTGAGGGCAGTCATGTGACTGTCAGAGTGGCCAGACAATTGGCTGAGGGCTGTGTGTGGTCATCTCCATTCTAGCTGGAAGCTGGAAGGCAACAGGATACTGCTGTGTATTTTCAGCTGCTTCCTGGGCAGCGGTGTTATTCAGGTTGTATAATTTCCCTTTCCCCATTTTATTTCCTTTCCCTTGATCCTACTGATCCTGTTTGTGTTGTTCTGTGTTTTTTTTTTTTTTAAGTTCGTTCTTGTTAAATAAATCCTGCTCTGTTTTGAAGGAGGCTGTCGGTCTCCTTCCTTCCCCCAATATTGCGGCAAGCCACTTAGCTAACACTCCCCAATTAAAAATTGGTCCCCACAAGTCCCATATCCTTCATACAGCCAGTATCTCTGCTAGTCTCTCCCTTATCTGAACAAGTAGTGCCTGTCTTATCCATTTTTAGCAATTAATCATGTTGTTAGTTACCTGTTTGGTGTCTCTTGTCTCTTCAACTAGATGTAAGCTCCCAGAGGGTGGGAGCTATGTCTTACAATGATTTTTACATCCATCTCAGCATCCAACACAGTGCTGTGCATATGGTAGAAAGTGAATAAATGAGAGGACAAGGCAAGGAAAGGATGACAAGAGAGAGGGATGTAGAGAAGGAGAAATTGATGAATGGTTCCTGGCCCTGAAGGAGGACAGTGGAGTTTCCAACAGCTGCCCCCAGCCTTTTCCATCCTCCTCTCTCCTTCCTCTCCTGACATGGCTCTCATAGCTGAAGCTCCACCCAGTGTTGTCATTCATCTCCAGGAGAAACAATAAGGGAAGTCAACAAGAAAGGCAGACAGATTGAGAGATTTGTCAATTACCTTGGGCCCAAACTTGTTGTAAAGTGAAAACACATTAGTCAATTTCAAGAGAATCACAAAATCCAATCTCAGTTCAAAGTATGTGTGTATGTAGTATTTGTATGTATATAGATGTTTGCATGTATATATGGAGAGACAGAGTGTGTCACATAACCTCCACCGAAGCTAACCTTTCATGTCACATTGTGGTATAGAACAAAGGCTATACTCACAAAATGCCAACTCTTACTGGCCCCACCAAGCTAGAAAGTCTTTTGGGGAGAACAAATAGCATATAAAAATATGTGCATGAGGGGGCAGCTAAGTGGCGCAGTGGATAAAGCGCTGGCCCTGGATTCAGGAAGACCTGAGTTCAAATCCGGCCTCAGACACTTGACACTTATTAGCTGTGTGACCCTGGGCAAGTCACTTAACTTCCATTGCCCTGCCCAAAAAAAAAAAAAAAATATATATATATATATATATATATGTATATATATATATACACATATATATGTATATATATATGTATATAAGCATGAGAGGCAATATGGAGCAGCTGAATAGAAAGCCACCTCAGGGTTATAAAGATCTAAGTTCAAGTCCTATGGTTATTTAACTGGGCAAGCCAAATACAATCTCAGTGCCCTAGGTAATTCTCAGGGCAGCTAGATGGCACAGTAGTACCCAGCCTAGAGTCAAGAAGATCTGAGTTTAAATCCGGCATCAGACACTTATTAGCTGTGTGACCCTGGGCAAGACACTTCACCCTGTTTGCCTCAATTTCCTCATCTGCAAAATAAGCTGAAGGAGGAAATGGCAAACCACTCTAGTATCTTTGCCAAGGAAACCCCAAATGGGGTCACAAAGAGTCAGACAGAACCAAAATGACTCAACAACAAAGGCAAATCTAAAGTTATAAGTTGTAGAAGAGGTGCCAATTTGTACTAATAGAAGGAGTTAAATACTCCAACGGAATCATATATTACATACATACATATATACCTAGAGAGAAGCATACACACATACACACACATATGTGTGTGTGCCAAACTGGTAATGGACTCTCCATAATTTAATAGGCTAGTCCTCGGAAAACAGTCATTGCTGGGCCCATATCTGAAGACTTTCTAGCTTGGTGGGGTCAGTAAGAGCTGGCATTTTGTGAGTAATAGTCTTTGTTCTATACCACAATGTGACATGAAAGGTCAGCTTTGGTGGAGGTTATATGACTTTGTCTCTGTCTCTCTCCATATATATATATATATATATATATATATATATATATATATATATATATATATATATATATATATATATATATATATATATATGTGTGTGTGTGTGTGTGTGTCTGTCTGTCTGTCTGTCTGTCTGTCTGTCTGTCTGTCTGTGTCTGTGTCTCTGTGTGTGTCTCTGTGTATACGTATATTTTTATATTTATTTTATTTTTATATTTATATTTATTTTATATTTAATTTTTATATTTATATGTATACATACATATACATATATACACAAATGCCTGCCCATATGAATACAGATATAGAAAAAAAGACAAAACCATCTAAAATATAATTCGCATATATGACTTCATACCAAAAGACAGAAGAAAATGTGACTGTGCAATGGGACATTCTTCAAATGACATTCTTCCCCAAAGAAAAACTCGATACTCTGACAGCACAGTATTGAAGGGACACATGCACACCGCAGAAAATTTTTCAGAGTGAAAATCAGACCATCTGGATTAAGTTCCCAGGTCCATTTGCATTTTGCTTTGTGACTCTGAGAAAACCATTCCACTTGCTTGTATCTCCATTTCCATGTTGGCAAAAATGTTGTTGGTAGAGGATGCTAAAATTTCTGACCTGTAATTAGTAGGGCAGGCACTTTGGTTTAGTCTAACCATTAGTGAGGAGTATTCGCACAGATTCACTCACTTTTTTTTCTTCTCCAGCTGCCCTTGTGATGAACTGCAGGCATTTGCAAGATAGCTGACTGGGGTTAAGAGTGCAGGTTTGTGGGCATGGAGCAGAGCACAGCTAAGTGCCCAATAGGGGAATGCAACCCATGACCTTGGCCTCATTTGCATGGTGCTTTAACCTACTGAGTTAGCTGGGCAAGACAAAATAAGGACATTTATCACTTATTTCCCTAAGAGGAATACAGTGAGAAGAGTTAAATTATAGAAGATCCCCAAATCTTTCAGAATAAAAACAGCTATTTAAATAGCAACTGGACATAAAAACTATTTCTTGCTAAATCAATAATTGGCTAGTAACTACATGTTCTATGCAATGAGTTTCATAAGCTTACTTATTTTAGAAACTTCAAAATTAAATTGGCAGGAACAGAAAGTGTGCTTTTTCCTAAGTTTAAGCACTATTGGAATTGGCATTGTATCCACCAAGCAACAACTGAGCAACAGCACCCTTGCCCAGCCTATATTTCCCCAAGTTCAAGTAATTGGGAGCATGAACAACATGAGCCTTATAAAATACCCTAGCAGTAAGTATGCAATAATAGCTCATTTCCTGGCCATTAATTCAGACATCATGCA
The DNA here is from genome assembly GCF_019393635.1 of Dromiciops gliroides. Classification (NCBI taxonomy): domain Eukaryota; kingdom Metazoa; phylum Chordata; class Mammalia; order Microbiotheria; family Microbiotheriidae; genus Dromiciops; species Dromiciops gliroides. Next base: position 437,049,681 of record NC_057863.1, read on the forward strand.
ATCAAATCAAATGAATCTGTTTCCCTTTGCAACTATTTTAGGGACTACTGCCCTATTGTCATCTCTGCCTGGGACCCCCGCCATAGTCTTCCTTTAATTAGAACCAGTAAGAACCACTGGGAAGTCAATTTGCCAATGGTAATCTATCATACAGACTTGACTCTGTGTCCTCTATAGATTGCTGTTTATAATCAGAATGTTTTTGCTATCGAGACAACGGAAACAAGACGCCTAATGGTGACCATCTTGAATGCAACTTCTCTGCACTAGAAAGATGGGGATTGAATTCATAGCTGAAGGCTCCCTTTGCTTTCTGCCATAGTTTGGACTCAAGTCCAGTCAAACTCAAACAAAGGAGACTCTCAAAGGTGTGCTGCGCTTGTCTGTTTATTTGAAAGTATACTTACAGTTTTGCATCTAGATTGGTTAGGAACTAACCAACATTTTTAGCCAAGTCTTTGCAATGTTGAATAGAAAACATCAATATTTATTTTTATTTCTAGGCCTGCAAAACAAAACAAAAGAAAAAAGGTCTCAGAACTGAAAGGGTTTTGCAAATTCATTATAAATAAGCAATATATATCAAACCAAACAACACATGATACTATTTCCTCAGGAGAATTAGAGGGTGGTTGTTGTTTTTTAATGCCTGTAATACTAGGGAATCTTAATGTACTCAAACTCATGTTTAATCTATAAAGCAATGATATTCAGACTGAGACTCTTGACCCACAAGTGTTCATTCATATATAACCTGTGGCTCTCTTCATGACCTTTAATTTCTGGGTTAGAATATTAGATTATATTGACTCCATAAGACATAGAATAGACATGGGACTCTTTTATTAATGATGATTAAAAATGTGGCTCTGGGGTCATGTGATACCACTGCTATAAAATCATCCCTTATTTTTTTTTGAATACTATCTTGTTTTTTCCAATTACATGTAAAAAACAATTTTAACTCTCATTTTTTTAATTCTGGGGTTCCAAATTCTCTCTCTCTTTCTCTCCTCCCTAAGATGGTAAGCAATTTGGTATAGGTTATACGTGTATAATCATGCAAAACATATTTCCTCATTAGTCATGTTGTGAAAGACAGACCAAAACAAACAAACATAAAAACAAATAGAAAAAGTAAAAATTAGTATGCTTCTGTCTTCATTCAGATTCCATCTGTTTTTTCTCTGGATGTGGAGAGCATTTTCCATCATGAGTCCTTTGGAATTGTCTTGGATCATTGTATGGCTGAGAAGAGCTAAGACATTTACAGTTATCATCTCTTATTCTAAAGAAACTTCTAGAGGAGGCAGTATGGTATAACAGAGAGAGCCCTGGGAATGTGGATTTAAATCCAGACTCAGCCATGTACCAGTTGTGCAACTTTGGGCAAGTCACAAACTTTCTAGGTCTTAGTTTCCTCATTTGTAAAAGATGGGAGTGATGGCCTACCTAACCTCGAAAGGCTCCTTCAATCAGAGATCTACTCTTCTATAAAATCCTACCAGTAGAACTGCTGAGAATGGGAAGTTTGCATATCCCCTGTAACATGAAAGGGTTAGACTAACTGGTCTCTCCTTTCCAGCTACAAAATTCTATCATAACTCTAAACTGAAAACCTCAAACTCAATGAATTTTCAGCCTGCAGTAATTTATATATTAGAAACCTTCCCCTGTTCCTAGAATACAATGTTGCAGTCCAGCTGTATGTGACTTAGCAGATACCCAGAGTTAAAGAGGAAAGGGGCAGCTTTGTAGTCATAGGATCTACATGTATGGGGGAAATGCGAATAATCCCAAAGGGCAACAGAGTTGGTTGATGTGAAAGAGAGGTCCTAGAGTCAGGAAAATGCTATGAAGGAAAATGCTATGAAAGTACCATTTCAACTTCTTTCTCAATGATCTTTTGATTCTGACTACAGTGGGTTATTTAAGAATATATCACTCCAATTTTATTGCAATTAAAGGGATATTTAGATTTGTTTGGCAAAAATTTGCTTGATAGCCAACTGTGTTGGACCTACTCTATGAAAAAAAAATTAGTGTCATTTTAACAGGATAAAAAGGCAATGAAGCACAGGGCTTGGAGCCAGGGAGAAGTGGGCTCAAATCATACCTCTGACATGTGATAGCTGCCGGATCTTGGGCAAATCATTTAACCTCTACGTATCTCAGGCCACTTTCCATAACTTTACTATATCACAGTGAGGTAGGAATCTCCCTGGGGTTCCTAGCTTTGGGAAAAATGATAAATCCTTAGAATATTCAGCTAATAGGTTTAATAATAATATCTGTGAATTCTCTGCAGTAAGACATTGGGGCAGTAACACAGATAATCTAAATACCAAGTATGTTTGGCTTTGGAATGTATTTTCATATTTCTATTTAAATCTGCCTTAATTTTAAGTCACATTATTATTCATTGACTAAGAGGATCTGGAAAGTGATTCAACTTCCCCATTTTATTCTGATACTCAACATTCTGTATGCTCGCCATTGAGTGGCTACCTTTGTCATCAGAATTTGGCAAGTATGGGCACATGAGCCATGTTGATTACATATGGTTTCCAGTATGACCATATTTAAGGGATGGATACATCTGGCTCCAGTTTTGTTGTTGAGTCATTTCAGTTGTGTCTGACTCTTCATAACACATTTGGGGGGGGGGTGGATTTTCTTCGCAAAGATACTAGAGTGGTTTGCTATTTCCCTCTCCAACTCATTTTACCAATGAGAAACTGAGGCAAACAGAATTAAGTAACTTGCCCAGTGTCACACAACTAGTAAGTGTCTGAGGTCTGGGTTTGAACTCATGAAGATGTCTTCCTGGTTCCAAGCCCATTGTTCTATCCACTGAGCCACCTTGCTTCTCTGGGCTCCAGTAGCCCATAGCTTAAAATTCTAGCTACTTTAGGGGCAGCTAGGTGGCACAGTGGATAGAGCACCGGCCCCGGAGTCAGGAGTACCTGGGTTCAAATCCGGCCTCAGACACTTAACACTTACTAGCTGTGTGACCCTGGGCAAGTCACTTAACCCCAATTGCCTCACTAAAAAATAAATAAATAAATAAAAAATTAAAAAAAATTCTAGCTACTTTATTTAATGCCATCTCAAATAACAATCATAAAATGGATAATGATAGATTTGAAAAGTATCATAACAAAATCTACACAATATTAATGAAACACGGAGCTACATAAAGATGAATACTTCCTCCTCCTAAAGGAGGAAAAGAACTGATAGGTGTTCTCAGAGCACAATTAACAAGTCAAAAATTTACAAAAATACTTCTGGAACAGACATAAATTTATTAAACAAGAGAAAAAACTAACAAAAGTTATGTGCCACTGGATTTACTGAATGTAGTTGAAAGTGGTTTACCTCTATATAGAGCATTTGAAACAGCTAGGATACAAAAGTGGAATCAAAAGACCTTCCATAAGTGATATCCACATGAATTCAACTAACAGTAATTCAACAAAGAAATTTCCACCAAATGGCTGAGTTACCAGAACTTGTCCATAGAAACAGAGGAGTTTGTTGTTCTTGTTGTTTATTTTACAACCAAAGAAGTATCCATTTGAAATCAGGTCATCACCACCAGATATTACAAGAAGGTTATCCCTTGGGAGCCTGGATTTATGGATCAATACATATTGTTTAAAGAAACAATAGACACTGTGCAATGTATAGGTTGTAAAAATTTAGCACCTACCAAACAACTAGTAAGATATTATTTGGTGGTTAAAATTATATATCAGAAACTTTCTATCTTTCATTACCTAAGAAATGACTAAATCCCCATACTATAAATAAAGGCCTCAAAATATCCTTGAAAATTCAACAAATAACCTGTACTGGAACTAAAGCATTATCATAGACAGAATTGTTGCCTACAATGGACTGAACATAGCAGTGATCCACAAAAGTTTTAAAACAACATTTTAAATGGTTGTTGCCACATAAAATACTCAAAATCTTCAAGCTATGCTTAATTAAAAGCTGTCAAAATGTAAAGACCTAGTGAGAGAAATTAAATCCATATGAAAGTGGATTAGGGGGCAGCTAGGTGGTGCAGTAGATAGAGCATGGCCCTGGAGTCAGGAGTACCTGAATTCAAATCCAGCATCAGACACTTAACACTTACTAGCTGTGTGACCCTGGGCAAGTCACTTAACCCCAATTGCCTCACTAAAAAAAAAAAAAAGAAAAGAAAAGAAAAGAAAAGAAAAGAAAAGAAAAGAAAAGAAAGAGGATGAGGTATATGTCATTTCTGTCATCTTATCTACTAAAAGAGTTGTCCCAAAGATGCTTTCAGTGAATTTATAGATGATGACCTTACACATCAAAATTTTAATTACAAAAGGTAGTTTCTTTTTCTACCTGTACAATGGTCCACAGAACATAAGTAAGAGAAAAATATCAGTAAAACAGTTTCTTCACATGAACATTTCTATTTCAACTCCAAGAAAAAAATGAAACCAGTTGAATAATAATAGTTGGCATTTATTAAGGGGCATTGATGTTTATAAAATGATTTACATATTTTATCTCATTTGATTGCACCCATGTCCGGAGTGTTCCAGTAAGAGCCTAATCCCAATGAAAACATCTATCTTTGATCACTCTTTTAAAAGATCAAAGTCCAGTCAGGTGGTCAAATAAACATTTATTAAGCCCAAGCATTGATGATATAAAGAAATGCAAAAGACAATCCTTGTTCTCAAGGAGCTCATGGTCCAGTATTCACTCTGGGGACAAGCAGGTTCCAGGAGGGTCTAGCATACATGGAGAGAGGTTGAATAGAGCAACTCTTTCTACAATCCCTCTACTTCCATTTTCTGGGGGAAAATTATATCTTGCTGCTTTTAGAGAACCAGGATGCTCATTACTGGATTCGAATGCAACTTAAACTGTTCCTCTACCATTCTGTGGCCTAATGAATGAGCAGAACAAGATGCTTTTATTACAAAAGAATATTGTGCTTCATACAGATATGTGTTCTTATAAATTAAAATTCTTTATTCTATTTATAAGCATGTCAGTATTCTTACTAACGATCATTTCTTCCCTGGTTGAGGTTTTTACATTTACAAAAATTTTTACTAATGTCTTTACATTTCATAGGTCACAATTACATCACTATATACCTTTCCTTTTCACCTTGAATTCTCCCTTGGAGCAAAGAGAAATATTCAAGCAAAACAAAACATTATAGTAATTATGCTAGTCTGCCTTTGACCCATTTGGCTTCCATAGTCCTATGGAAGTTATATCACCTGACCTTTGGATGCAATACCATCCAATGAATTAAGTTGTCATTTTGTGTTGCTTTTGTTTACATTTTTGTAGCCATGTACATTGTTCTCCTAGTTACACTTATTTCACTCTTTTTGGGGGTCATACACATTTTCTCATGTTTCTCTGAATTCCTTAAATTCTACATAATAATATTCCATTATATCCATAGACTATAATTTGTCTAACCATCCCCCCAAATCATAGGTACAGAACTTATTTTCAGTTTTTTTACTACCTCAAATAGTGTTGCTTACAAATGTTTGGAATAAACAAATGTTGAAAACTAAAATAAATAAATAAATAAACGAACAAATAAATAAATAAATGTTTTACTTAAAAAAAACAAAAAAACAAATGTTTGGAATAAATTTAGGGAATTCCTTTTATATTTGATTTCTTTGGTGGTACATGCGTAATAGCAAGATTACTGGATCAAAGGTCAACTTTATTCTGGTAATAAAGTTTTTACAAATATTGTTTGGGGAGTACAAATCTAATATTGTTAGAAAGCCTTCCTTCCTGTAGTAGCTTTCATTTATTTATAGCAATCCGTTGTTCTTGAAGTACAAACCTGCAACAGGTCATATACTATGGTTTACCTGTCCATAAAACACTTAATAGGTTCCACAAAATACTCAGTCTCATCAGTGGAGCTGGTAATGAATCTAAGAACTGACCTCAGATACCTTTCACAGCCTCCCTAGTCTCTAAGCACCAGCATGACCTTCCCACCCATCATTATAAAGTGAATATTTTCTTAGACTAGGAGACAGAAATGTAGATTACTTAGCAGCCTTCTAAATAAGCTGGGATTTCCCCAGTGTGCATAACCTCCATCTATACAGATTGCCAACCCTTCAAAACTTCTCATTTTGTGATGCTGTTACCTATGTTTTTTATCATAAATATTCCATAGATGACCTCCAACCTGTGAAATAGTATATGGCAAGAAATTATGAATCATTTAGATACTGATTGGCTGTTATAACAATGAAAATTATCATCAAATCAAGACATCTCTAGGTACCAGTTAGTTGCTTACTTTCATACACTATAACGAACATTAGTATTTACAAAGCAAGCCAACCCTAAGCAGAGCACTGCAGAGTATTCTAATAATAGGCAAGCATTAAGGAATAATCCAGGAGAACCTCTGAAATAAGAGCATGTTCAGGCTTCTTTGTAATATGAATCCAAGTCAGGACATAAAGCACACACAAGGCAAAGTTGGCAATATAACTTGGGGTGGGAGAATTTCATCTGGACTAAATGTGGACAGTGAGAAAGAAGTGCCAAGAAATGACATGGGGAAGTGTTCATGAGTGAGGGTAGGAGATAGATGAAAGAGTAGTCTGTTATGAAAGCATGTTTCATAGGTCACAGAGATGTATAAGGAGCAAGTCACTGAGACCATTAGAATAAGAAAGTGAAAGGAAAGGAAGATTCTAAGAAGTTTGCAATGTCTCCACTGTGGTGGTTCAGGGTCCTGGATGGTGTTTCTTCTATTCCACTACTGGATGGTATTACTGAATGAGTTGTGGTCCCTCTCCACAACTTCTCTGAGCCTTGACTATTTAAAAACCACAGAAATATGGATGACCTCCCCCGGCCCCCTGCCCAGCCAATTGCCTTGTTCCTTTCTTGACTCAATCAGAGAGATTTTAATATCTCAAAAAAGAATAGGGGCATAGATAAAAGCTATATTCTGTGATTGTGTCAACTGAGCTGGTAGGGGAGCTGGTAGAAAGAGGATCACAACCCCCACTTCTTTCACTTGTCTTGGGCGTAGACCAACCTGCTGTGCCTCTATAAGGACAGTCAGTCAGGTTCATGTGATATCTCTGAGTTTCCCTGGGGATCTTATGTGGTCCACAGCATGTTCTTATACATCTTAGAGTAAGACCATACCATGCTCATATCTGGCTGTCTGATCTTTCATAACTCAGTGCAATCCCCCATCACCGGAGAAGACTGCTCAATAGAAGATGTGAGCCACTGCATGAAATAGATTAAAGCACTACACTACCCCAGAAGACACTTAGAAGTCTTATTAATAATGACATTTTCTGCAACAAACAGTAACAGGTTTACTTTTCATGTTCTCCTTGTCCCTGGCTCAGATTTTTTTTTGTTATTGTTATTCAGTGGAATCCAATCTGTATGACCCCATTCGCCAGTTTCTTTGACAAAGATAACTGAAGCATTTTGCCATTTCCTTCTCCAGCTCATTTTACAGATGAAGAAACTGACGCGAACAGGATCAAATGACTTGTCCAGGGTCACACAGCTAGAAAGTGTCTGAAGGTCAAATTTGAAGTCAGGAAAATGAATATTCCTGACTCTAAGCGCTTTACTCCACTGCGCCACCTTGCTGTCCCAAATCAATTAATCAACAAGCATTTATTAATTGATAACTATACACCAAGTACTGTCCTGTTCCCATCAACCAGTAGCCTAGAAACTAGCATATCCACAAAATATCTTGGGGTTAATCCTGGTCCAGATGGATTATCAGTTGCAAATCACATTTCTTATTCTCCTATAGCAGCATGCTAGCGATGCTCAGTAACAATTGACATGATTGCTATAAGGCACTTGCCTTCTCCACTGTCTCTTCGCGCGTGCTGCCCAATTGGTTTATGTCAATGTCAACATCTTTTGGCATAAGGATTCCTAAGAGAATAGGAAAGGGCTCAGAAGGTGCCGTCAAGGACCCAACTATCTCTGACCTCATTGTTTCTCAGATTCTTAGGTTTCTCTGTTCCTGGGATCTCGGGCAGTTTGCTACAGACAAGGTTTTTCCAAGGACACACACAACACAAAGTAGTCTTAACACAGGCACATAAGAATGCCACTTGGGGATACCACAGCCCCAAACTGTGACACTGTGCCACAATAAGGCCTCTTCCTGACTTTCTTGTTTTCCTTCTTTCCAACACATACAGCTCTATCACTACAGTATAATGGACCAACCCAAACAGCAGCTGAGGGTCGTGGTTTTTGCTAAATTTTGAGAAGGTGGCCATATAGTGGGACAAAGACTAGTGTCTTTTTTAGGTTTATTGGCAGCAGCTGCTGCTTTCCTAAACCCACAGTTCAATTACTTTATCTCCCCAGTTGTAGTAACTAAATATATGACAACAACAATAATAAAAGAGTTAGAATGTTTGCTGTAGTAACAACAACAATAACAGTGTTTGAATGCTTGCTGGAGTAATGTGCTCAAATGGTACTGGTCTTCTAAGGGAGCAGTGGTATCCTCCGAAGGCTAAACATCCTTTAGAAATGCTAGGCTGTCGCTTGTTTGGAGAACAGTGGACTTCCCCCTCCTTGACTATCATGACTAAATGCACAAGTCACAAAGGAGAAGAAGAATGTCTCTTGAAGAGAAAGTTATGGCCAACTTTCAGAATGATGCCATTTGAAATACTTAAAGTCACAATCAATAAAATGATGGGACTTCTGCATCCTAGAAACCACTATAAACCCTGGGAAAAGAAAATGCCTTCCTTGGGATTTGCATAAATTACCAGCATGTGGAAGGCATATGGAACAATTCTCAATCCAGCAGCACAAGGAAGTTTGACTAAAAATCACTCGAGTTTTCATTAGTTCCTGAAAGGTAAATGTGTTTTAAATAAGAGCTCAATTATCTCAGCATGGTGAACGCTGGTGGTGGCCTATAGGGCAGTGTGACAGCTACACTTTCAGAATCAGGCCTATAGACTCAAGAGAATGTATAAGCTGGAAGAGACTTTAGTGGTCTTTTTATCCAAATTCTTCACTTTACAGATGAAGAAACTAAGGCCCAGAGAGTTGAAAAGACTTACCAAAGGCACTTAATTAGAAACAAAAAAACAGTATAGTGCTGACCTCAAGGTGTTTGTGGTCTGCAGGAGTTGGAGAGGGGAGAAAGACTATATATACAAATAATGATGTAGAAAATGATTAAATGACTAATTGGTGTCAAAGTAGTGGCCCAAGAGATTAAAGGAAAGAGGAATCATATCTAGGTGGAGGACCAGGAAAAGCTTCATGCAGTTGTAGCTGGTCCTTGAAGAAGTGCGGTGAGGGGAGGGAGACACTTTGAGAAATGTAGTCTAGTCTCTAAAATAGGGGCAGGAGAAAGGAAGAGGCCAGTAACAGGTCTATATAGTTATCCCTTCTACATCACAGTGGTTAGGGGTATGGTACCCTCATGATCTAGAAAATGCACAGAAACTTTTGGCCCTCTCTTGGTACAAGAGAAGTCTGAATTTTTTTTTCCTTTTCCTTTTTTTTTTTAATGGGGTATTTTCAGTACCTTACTGTAAAATTTGGATTAAGTATTTGGTCATAGGCTCTGTGTGATCTGTGGCTTCAGCGAAACTCCCCCAAAATTCCTATTTAATTTCTTACCCTGACCCATGATATATTATACATGAAACCCCAATAGGGAAAGTTGTGATGTAGAAGGGCTAACTATACATCTTTCATCTTTTATCCATATACTTTTTTCAATTCAATTTAAACATCTATCAAGGGGGCAGCTAGGTGGTGCAGTGGATAGAGCACCAGCCCTGGATTCAGGGGGACCTGAGTTCAAATCTGGCCTCAGACACTTAACACTTACTGGCTGTGTGACCCTGGGCAAGTCGCTTAACCCCAATTGCCTCACCCAAAAACAAACAAACAAACAAAAACAAAACAAAACAAAATTTAAAAAATCTATCAAATGCCTCCCATGTGCAAGACACTGTGATAGGAGTTGGAGGTACCAAGACAAAATGAAACGATATCTGGGCTCAGGGATCTTACATTCTACTGGGGGTGGGTGTGAGGGGATATGATAGATAAGTAAATAGGAAGTAACAAGAATGAGAAAGGACTGGCAGCTGGAAGAATTGGAAGGGTCCCCTATCTGAGGTACCTTTAGCTGAGCCTTAAAGGAAAATAGAGATTCTTAAAGGCAGAGGTAAGGAAGGAGGGCATGCCAGGCATGGGATACAGTCTTCACAAAGACATGGACACAGAAGATGACAGGACAAGTTCAGGGAACAGGAAGTTGGAGTTTGGCTCTAATGTACTATACAAGAAGTCGAGTAATATGAAAATGGTCTGGAAAGGTAGGCAGGTGGCTTGTAGAACACTTCAAATACCACATGGAAGAATTTTGGTTTTATTCTAGAGGAACTAACACATAGTAGAAATTCAAAAAATATTTTATAATGCTTTTAATCTGCATATTCAAGTTACCCCCTGTGTAATTTAAGATTCTAAATGTGGATTCTAATGTGTTCCCCCAGTTTGGGGGAAACTGACTAAAAATCACTGATAAAACGAGTTTAGGTTTTTAAGGGTTTATTGGAAAATAGAAAGAAAAAGATTGAGAACAGAATTCTAACAGCCTGGCATTCCTATCTTTCCTCAAATTTCCTGTGAAGTCCTCTGCCGCCACCACCATCAAGTCCGGAAACCAAAAAAAGGCCAGCGCTCTCTTCGCAGGCTCCCTTTCCTCCTTCCTGTCTCCTCCCAGACCATAGGAGGCTCCTCCAGTTGATTGGCTGGTAGACTTGATAGACAGCACCCATGAGCAAACGTCATTTCCTGATGCCAAGGAAAAGCCACAATGCCTCTGAGGCATTTTCCTCATGGTGGAGCTTTCCCACAGCAAGTCTCCAGTAGGTGGCGTCATTCCAATCATTACACCCCTGACTAATCAATGTCCATCCTGTATCTTTCCTTTTTTTCTGTTTAATTAAGAAGAAGTATTACATATTTTCGGACCCTCATTTAGATAACAGAATGTTGCGCCAAAAAATTAAAACCCTATTTCCTTCCTAGAATATGACATGATAATCAATCAACCAATAAGTGTTTATTACATGCCTAATATGGGCCAGCCACTGATGATCAACCAAAAGAAAATGGATGCTCTCATTTATAGGCATCTATCTAGTAGCCACTTGAGATATGTATAATCTTATTAATTTGCGAAGAGTGTCATTACCTGGTGCAAGTCCTGTCCCTGAAATATACTAGCTGAGTGACCTTGGGCAAGTCATTAACCTCTTAATGCTCTGAGCAACTCTCTAAGGGATAGCTTGCTGTACATTCTTAAACAAGGGAGAGGGAAGGATATCAGCATATGCACCAGGCATTATGATGAGTGCTTTACAAATGTTACCTTATTTGGCAACCCTGTGAGGTAAGTAAGTAAGCTGTGACTTGCCCAGGGTCATACACCTAATATGAGTCTGAGGCTAGATTGAACTCAGGTAAGCATAACACTCTATCTACTTTGCCGCCTGGCTGCCCTGTAGACAAATGCCTATACCAGCCCTGAAATCAACACACATTCCCAGCAGGCAAAATTACTGAAGACCCAGAAAAGATAGTTCTCATCACCAAAGTCCTTGGCACAATCAACTGGTTCAGAGTCAGAAACAGATATGGTTTTAACAATTGAAATGAGAGTAAGAAAGAAGTGTTTGTATACCTGCCTTAGCCCCCTACTATGCTCCAGCTAATCTAGATTCTTTACTAGCCAGACCGCTGGGTTTTACTATATGCCCCACCACTGAACAATCAGGACCACTGGGCCTTTCTATCCACACTCCAGCTGAACACTTTTCTGTGTGTTGTTTCCCTCTATTAGACTATAAATTCCCTGACTACAGAGACTGCTGGCTCTTTTTTTCCCCTTCATTTATATCTTCAGCGCTGTTTTGCACATAGTAAGCAATTGTCAACAAACATTTATTAAGCACCTACAATGTTCTAGGAAGGAGGTAACTAGGTGGCTCAGTGGAAAGACCACTGGTCTGGAGTCAGGAAGTTCATATCTGGCTTTCAATACTTACTAGCTGTGTGACCCTAGGCAAGTCACTTAACTTTTCTGCCTTAATCTACTGGAGAAGGAAATGGCAAATCACTCCATTATCTTTGCCAAAAAAAAAAAAAAAACATAGGCAGTATGGTTCATGGTATCACAAAGAGTCAGACACAACACAACAATGGAACAACAATGTGCCAGGCAGTCCACTAAGCCTAGGGGTAGAAAAAGAAGTCAAAGACAGTCCCCGCCCTCAAGGAGATCACAATCTAATCAAAGAATTCACAATCTAATTTTTGCTGTTGTTTCAATATCTGATTCTTCTCTTCCTGACCCCACTTGGGACTTTCTTGGCAAAGGATACTGGAGTGGGGCAGCTAGGTGGCGCAGTGGATAAAGCACTGGCCCTGGATTTGGGAGGATCTGAGTTCAAATCTGACCTCTGACATTTGACACTTACTAGCTGTGTGACCTTGGGAAAATTGCTTAAACCTCATTGCCCTGCAAAAAACAAAAACAAAAACAAACAAAAAAAACCCAAAAAGGATACTGGAGTGGTTTGCCATTTCCTTCTCCAGCTCATTTTACAGATGAGGAAACTGAGACAAACCAATTAAGTGACTTACCCAACTAGTGTCTGAGGCTGGATTTGAACTCAGGTCTTCCTTAAGTCCAGACCCTGTTCTATCCACTGTGCCACCCAAAGCTAACATATGTGATCTAATCTAATCTCATGTAGTAAATGCTCCATTCATTCATTCATTCATTAGTGCATAGGCAGTTTTGTCAGTAAGTATTTCCCACACTGGTGAATTCAGATTCAGGGGAAAAAAAAGAATCCTGGCTCATAAATTTAGGTTATAACACCTCTTTTAAGAAAATGAGCTGAAATACAACGTATGTGCTCATACAAGACATTTGTGAAACCTGAATCCACAGCATCTTAAATTTGACATTTCTTCTTTGATTCAGAGAAACATTGATCTCAGTACTGGAATAATTGAGTGATTCTTTCAATTCAACTTAAAGAATAGAGCTAAAGAGACAGAATGATGAGTTTGTTACAGTGGGATCATAAGAAAAATAGCATTGTTGGTGGCTCTGAATGGTTCCCACTGGATTTGGGTGAAAGGGGGAAATTCCTTAAAACAAATTTCAAACTACGTCCTTTTTTGTGGATTGAAATATCATGAATCAGTCATCATGATTCAGTAAAAGGAGATGTTAGGAACAAAAATCAGTAATTTTTTTTTTAACAAAAGCCCCAAACTAACTTCTGAGAGGGAAAAAGATCTCCTTGCCTTTCATGAGCTGACCAAGGTGAAAAGGGCATCTATTCCCCATTGATTGAGGATAAAAAAAAATAACCTTACATTCAAATATTAAAAATAAAATATTGAATACCTCCTTGCTAAGGGATGCAGGATATTGAAAATTTAGAATTTGTGACCCCTGCCCTCACTTTGAGGCCTCCTGAAGATCTTCTTACACTTTTGTATAGCTCTTTTTGCCAGAAAGTTTTTAGACTAAATCAAAATTTGCTTCATCCACAACTTCTACCTGTTTCTCCTAGTTCTATCCTCTGGGGCCCAGGAAAAAAAATATAATTCTTTATTCTATGTGATAATCTTTCATATACTTGAAAATGCCTGGCATGTCCTTCCTAAATCTTCTCTTCCTCAGGCCAAGCAACATCATTTTCTTCACCAGATCTGCATATGGCATGCTTTCAAGTTCTCTCGCCCTCTTGTTTGCTAGTGTCCTTTCTAAAACATGGTACCCAATGCCAAACATACTACTGTGGATGTATTCTGATTATGGCAGGGTACAGAAGGACTGGGGCAGCTAGGGGGCACAGTGGATAGAGTGCTGTGTCTAGAATCAGAAGGACCTGAGTTCAAATCCAGTTTCAGACCCTTATTAGCTATGTGACCCTGGGCCAGTCAGTTAAACCTGTTTGCCTCAGTTTCCTCATCTGTCAAATGAGCTGGAGAAGGAAATGCTAAACCATTCCAGTATCTTTACCAAGAAAACCCCAAATGGGGTCATGAAGAGTTGGACACAACTTTAAAAATTATGGAACAAGGGGCAACTAGATGGTGCAGTGGATAGAGCACTGGCCTCAGACACTTAACACTTACCAGCTGTGTGACCCTGGGCAAGTCACTTAACCCCAATTGCCTCACTAAAAAAAAAAAATGATGGAACAAAGTTTGAAAATTTTACTCATACAATACTTTGACTAATTGCCCATTTATAAGATGGTTATTGTGATATTAGCTATTCCTTTCCCCTTCTTTTGCCCCTAGCATTGGTATACCTGCTTTTTTAGAAACAATAAGGAACATCAGGTCTCTGGAAAGAGTTCAAAAATTGATCACCAGTCAAAAGCAAAACAAAATGTATAGTCTTTAGATGTCATTCTGAAATTTTGTTATTTCAAGAAGTCTCCCTTTTTGCAGAATACCACACAACTTGCTTCAAGCAAAGGGAATCTAGAGGCTGAACAGGTGGTTCTTCTGGTCTGACGAATGTTGCATTACTGTATATGCTATATATGGGTCAAATGTGACACATGGGCTGAAGACAATATGCTGAATATATACTGAGTACATACTGACTATACTGCAGCCCAAACCATCATTTGGATTTGGTCCACCTGAAGTACAGAACATAGTAGCTACTGAACCAGCACTATAGATATCATCTCAAGGTTTTGCCCCTCTGAGTAAATACCATGGTCTAGAATCATGATCATTGTGTTAGCCACACTGGTAAAACAAGCAGGATTTTATGGTTCCAGCAGTTAAGTATGTATTACTAACAAGACAACAACTAGTAGGGTTTAACCACAGACCTTGGTGGTATTTAGTAGAGAGAAGTGAAGAAATTATCAATACTGTCCTTGTGGATAGGGTTGAGTTTTCTTTTGGCAGGTTGTGTGTGTGTGTGTGTGTGTGTGTGTGTGTGTGTGTGTGTGTGTTTTTAAACAACATGGACTAGATCTTGGAAAAGTACCAAAAGTTTCACTAGGCTGAACAAATTACTTTTTTCCTGCTTCTGCCATGAGAGAAAAATAAATAAAACTGAAAAGTCTCCCCAGGAAATCTACTTCTCTTCGTACAGATGTGTACCAGTAGAGGCCACTTCTTACTTCTCGTTAAGGATGCAGGCCCAGAGTTATGCAATGCAATTAAAGAACTCATTTATAGCAAAACCCAGGCAGATCTCTATCACACATGTACTGTTCCAGAAGTACGGTAAGCTTTTTAGATCAAAGAAATCATTCCTCTCTTAGCCCAAAGGCTCTTCTATTATTCCTGAGTATTCTTACTAATGTATTTTATTAGAATCTGAGTTATTTTACAAAGCACATTAGAAGATCAAAATGGTGAATAAGGCCAAGATTACAAAGCATATTAGCGTTTAGAATAAGGCAACTGCCTATTAATCTTGCTTTCAGGAGATTTAAGGCTAAACTAAATCCTCTTCTCTAAGATCCTAAGAAAATCAAAGTCCAGCTCTAGATTGCATTTGGATGCTAACTCTTTCCGTTGCTCTAAGGTCCTTCCTTGGCATTGCTCTTTCCATCTCCCTCACTTCCCCAAAAGGGTCCTCATGTCTTCTTCCTGAGTTCTAGTCCTGAATCACTATCAGTCCACTTGACATTTCAAACTTGCTGTTTTGTGGACAACTCAAACCCAACAAATCCAAAAAAGAACTCATTATCTTTTCCCCCCAAAGCCCACCTGTCTTCTGAACTTCAAAATAATCAAAGTTGAAACCTAGAATTAATCCTAGAAACCTCACTTTGCCATGCCCCATATATCCAATCAGTTGTAAAGTCTTATCAATTCTTCCTTGCCACCTCTGCCATCCATCCCCTTCTCTCTACTCACATGATCACTTTTCTAGTTTAGATGCTCATCTCCTCTCATCTGGACTATTGCAATAGCCTTCTAATTGGTCTCTCTGCTTCGAGTGTCTCTGCTCTCTAATCCATCTTGCACACAGGATGACAATGTGATATTACTAAAGCAAAGGGCTGACTGTATCACTCCCCTGTTGAAAAAGCTCCAGTACTTTTGCTCCTGCCTCTAGGATCAAATACATGCTACTCTGTTTGGCATTTAAATACCTTCACAAATTGCTTATAATCTACCTTTCCAGTTCTATTCTACATTACTCGCTTTCATGAATTCTATAAACCAGTCACACTGGTTCCTTGCTATTCCTCATACATCTCTCCTTTCCATGCAGTGGTGGACTGGTAAATGTTTAACAATCGGCTTTGAGGAGAGTGGGAGGGCACTTGGAGATGTAAGCAGGACACAGTTTTAAATTTAATCTGCATTATCAACATTCTCTCTATCACTTTCTTAAGTCTAGACAACAAACAGAATAATAAATCAAGCTCTGATTTATCGCTTGTTGCTTTCTTAGGCGTAAATGCTCACACTGAAAATTTAACAATAGGCTCTTATGAGTCCTTGTCTCCATGCTTTTGTAAATACCTGTTCCCTTCTCTTCCTCTTCCTCCCGCCTGCTTAGGCTATTCACCCCTCCACCCACACCCCCAGAATATACTCTTTCCCTACATCTGTTTCTTACAGTCCCTAGTTTTGCTCCAATATCTCAGACACCACCTCATACATAAGGCTTTTCCTGATTCCCCCAGGCAGCTGCTAGTGCCAGCCCTGGCCCACTAAAAAAGAAAAAAGAATACCTTATATTTTTGTGCACTTTTATGTCCATTATGTTGCCTTTCCCCATATAAAGCAAGCTCTCTGAGGGTAGGAACTGCTTCATTAGGCTTTATATCCCCAGCACCTGGTGAAGATCAGGCTCTTAATAAATGCCTGCTGATTGATTAACAACAATAACTGATTTTCAGGGCCTTGACTAGGTTTTTTTGTGTCAAGACTGTTGCCTCCCATTCAAAATGAAAGAATGTTCTTCTCATCACTGTGCATATTCCTTCTGTTCTTTTAAACAGGTGGACTTATTTTTTCTATGACAATCTCAATTCTTAGAAATAACACAAATATAAATTAAACTAGTAATATAGGGTTGTCCCAAAATTTGTAGTGCAACTTTAAGTCATAATAGTTAAAATTTTATTTTAGGGGCAGCTAGGTGGTGCAGTCAATAAAGCACCTGCCCTGAAATCAGAAGGACCTGAATTCAAATCCAGCCTCAAACACTTGACACTTACTAGCTGTGTGACCCTGGGTAAGTCACTTAACCCTCATTGACCGGCCCCCAAAAAAACTACACTAAGACATTTGGGACAACTATATACCTATACCTATACATATACATGTGTATGTATGTGTATGTGTATATGGATATGGCTATATGGACATATGGACATATGGATATGAAAAAATAGTTAGAATAAGGATAAAATATACAGATTGAATCCCTGCATATGTCAAATGGCTTTTCATGGAGAAAAAAAATCTGTTCTATAACAAATTGTAAATTTCATTCCACCTAACCTAATTCACACTATTGTTCATAAGAGGATCCAGACAAAAGGACATATGTGGCTCAAAGCAAAGCCCTTATGATTATTGGAAAAATAACTCACAGTACATGACCTTTTCCAGGGGAGTCAGTTGTAGCATGTTTACATACGGGGGAAAAAACGCAGACACACCTCCTTTCATTTCTCTTATGAGAAAACATCATGAAGTCTAAGTGAGTCTTCTTGGGAAATGGAGACAGTAGTAATGCAAAAACAGAAACGTCAGTCTATAAAGTCATTTTAGTTTTCACAATGTGCTGCATGTAGTTCCTTCTTTCATGATTTTAATCTCAATTTCTGTTTTCTGGGCTTCCTTATTAATTCATTAATATATATGTGGAAGTCTTATATAATGTCCTATTTTCCCTAATGAATCTTATTTGGAACCTGGAGCCAGGAAAACTGGAGTTTGAATCTTGCTTCAGATTAAATGTGCACTAGATGTGCAATCCTGGGCAAGTCATTTAAACTGCCTGCCTCAGTTTCCTCATCTGTCAAATAAGGATAATTAATAGCATCTACCTCCCAGTGTTGTTGTGAGGAGAAAATATTTATATAGTGTTTTACAACCTTAAAGTGCTATATGATTTTTAGATATTACTATTTCTATTTCTATTAATATTAATATTAATATTTGCAGTTATATTCTTGCATGCAATGGTCATTTCAAAGCAACATCTTCAGTGTCCCTGAAATATCACCTCCCTCATAAACCCCAGAAACTAAAATGATAATTGCCCTGTGCCTACCCATCATTAACCCTCTCAAAACCAAATTCATGTATTATATACCCTGGAACTTCATTATCACATGATAACTGAGCAGGATTTAATAGAGTTCAATATGTTTCTGTATCTGGGTGGAGGAGGGGCAATGGGGAGAAATATCCACCAATAAAGCAATAGAATTGGAGTCAGAAAAGATACAAGTTTGAATCTTGCCTCTGATGGGTACTAATTGTGTCTCTAGGCAAGTAAGTTACTTAATCCCTCTGAGCCTTAGTTTCCTCATCTGTAAAATGGAATAATAATATTTATAGTATTTCTACTACTAGGGTTCTTGTGACAATCAAATGATATAACATTCTCTAAAAGGGTGTACAGAGTGTTCTAAAAGTCTTAGTGCTGTTTTAAACTAATAAAGCTTATTTTGTTAGCTTATTTTACTCGTTGAGATGAAGGGTAAAGTTACTTTGTTAGCTTATTGTATTTGTTAGTATTAAGGA
This sequence comes from Dromiciops gliroides, assembly GCF_019393635.1. Lineage (NCBI taxonomy): Eukaryota > Metazoa > Chordata > Mammalia > Microbiotheria > Microbiotheriidae > Dromiciops > Dromiciops gliroides. The sequence goes on from NC_057863.1 coordinate 437,068,551, forward strand.
TAAAGCTTAAAGTGGCCTAATGAAGTTTTAGTACCTTAAAACTGTACTGAGACTTTTGGGATGCCCTGTATACTGTCAGCTATTCTTCTGTTTGTCTAATTGCATGTTTTTTTTTTCTTCTCCAGATTGCAAAGCCCTATGGCCAACAGTATGACGCTATGGAGTTAGGAAGACCTGAGTTTAAATCTGGCCTCAGATACTTACTAGCTGTATGACCCTGGGCAGGTCACTTCACCCGGTTTGCCTCAGTTTCCTTATTTGTAAAATGAGCTGGAGAAGGAAATGACAAACCATTCCAATGACTTTGCCAAGAAAACCCCAAATGGGATCATGAAAAGCTGGAGATGACTGAAATGATGGAAGAACACAGAACCATGTAGCCAGAAGGTATCCATTAAATATTTAGCACTGATATTGGGTAGAGAACCTAACACAGTGTTGTGAATAATGAGGGCATTCAATAAGTAGACTGATAACAATAAAAGAATGAGAGGCAGAAAGAGATGAGAAAGGCAAGTATGAATATCAGCTGTGAAGCAGGAGCTCAAACTAGAGAAAAGGCAGGGGGAAAAAGGAATCTAAATCCATAGGAGGCAGTTAAGCACAGTCACCTAGTATAAATGGAGGTAGAGAATTCAAGTATTTATGGAAGTTCATTAATTTGTAATATGTTCATCAAGACACTCAGCTGACATTCAGAACATAGGCAATGCTGTTTGTAGACATTAACCATTCCGAACATCTCTAATAGCCTCTAGCACCATATGAAGTTTTTGGCAACATGAAGAGGGACTTTTCAAAGAAGGTTAAATACGTTAAAGTACAATTATTTGTGGAAAAGGTTTAGATGAACTATGATCACTTGAAGAGAATAGAAAAGCTATTCAAATTGTTTTGATATTCTGCCAAATAAATACATTATTTGGCTTTCTTGGACAGTCATTTTAACTTGTTTCCAGTCTTACACTGAAGGCACTAAAGAACGGTGACTTGGGTCCAATTTACACACATAGGCAAAGACTTTGGGGAATCTTCTTAACTTGACATCAAATTCCCTGATGTAGCATATGAATAGAAGGCAGATTAAAGCAAGTTATTTGTAAATGCTTCCCTTCACTACACTTATCAGGATAGATATAAAATAGCTTGGTGATAATGGCTGCCTTCAAAGAAAAAAATATGTTATTTCAAGGATGTAAATGCAATAAATCTTTCTGGTTTAAGGGCTCTGTAAAGATAGAAAAAGAAGATTCAGTTCTGCTGATATAACTCAATGGAACTAACTTTTCCAAAGGAAAACAAATCATGCTGCTCCATACAAATTTCTTTGTACTCAATTTTAGAATGTCCTGTTGGGGAATTTATAGTTCTCTTGGAAACTCCAGAAAATTGAGGCAATGTCATCGAAACACATTTATCAGATAGCTTAAATGCATGCAAAGCAACAATGATTCAGAACCATTTAAAATACTTGCTCTGTATGGTTAAACTGTGAAACACAGATATTCAACATCAATTGGCATCAGGGCCCAACAATGAAAACATGCCATATGGCATTAAGTTTACACAGTAAAAACAAGAGTAACACTGTCTGATATTTAATCACCATTTACAGGAATTTTCTTGTGCTGATATCAAGAAATCAAATGATAGAAGGTAAATATAAAACTTTAAAAATGGATGGATATATATATATATAACTAAATATGCAGCTACTCTTTCTAAAAGGACATTTTCCCAAGAGATTCATGTCCCTCTATTTGTATATATATATATATATATATATATAAAATCTTATGAGAAATGTTTGTAACACATCAGATTAATTTGTTGCAAGCTCGATTTTCCCGTAGAGTAAGTAACAAAAGCCCAACGGTCTTGCAAATAACCATGCTGACTTGAAAAATGAACAAGAAAAGTTGAGTAATTGTGTAGACGGAACTCTTGCTATTCAACGACCAGATCACCATGATATCAAATGGTAGACTGCCTCACAATTCCAGTGGCTTGCAGAGTGTTGTTTTGCCTTTTTTATCTAAGCAATGTGCATGATACAGTACATGACTAAACATAATCCGATTTGATTTGTGTTGCAGTGGTTTGCCAAAGAACAAATCTGTAAAATTACAGCATGTGAAAGCTTAACCCAGTGATATAAAATGGCCGTGGCATGGTTCATATCTTAAACTGACAGACTGATGGTGATTATTGCAAGGACAATGCCCTGCATATGTCAAACGATTTGCAAATAATTTATGTCACCTTATCCTCCATTATTGTTTTTGCAGAGGACATAAACTGTGTCACCAATATTAAACTGTCGGCAAAAAAGAGCCGAGCTCAGCGTTCTCCTCGACGAGAGCGCAGGGCCATCTGCACCCAGACAAACATGCATATGGCCGTCATTTGTCCAACGTCTTACACAATGTGAAGGTTTTTTACTTGAAATGCCAACCGATGTGGCAGATGATGTATGTGTTTCTTCAGTCCTGTGATTACCAGCACAGAAGCTGCTTGCGGTGCTCTTCACCTCATCAGTTCCACAAGCTGCACTCCAAGGTGTGTGAAGCATTTGCAGAGAGATGGCTTCTGACACACCGCAAGGTAAAAGCATTCTGGTGTGAATATTTGACTCCAGATTTTGTTCCAATCAGGGTCAGATTCTGACCTCTAGAAATTAGTGTGGGTAGAGATTTAGCACTCCAAAACAGCAATTTGAAAATGAGAATGAATATATTTTGAGAACAGAGAAAGCAAAGGGCACCCTTACTATCTCTTAGTTGACTATACCAGAAACCTTAGATGAGACTGGTTTTTTGTTGTTGTTGTTGTTGTTCTTTGGGAAGGTGATGGAGAGCCATACCTACTGGTTATCCCTCATCCTAAGCATGAGTTCTTACATCTGCAACCAGAGTGTTTTTGCTACAATTTATTCCTATGGGAAATTCCACCCAAGATCTAGATGTTGTTGGGTTTTTTTTATCTTCAGCCCGTCATTTTAAAGCCCCTCATGATCACAATCTAGTTCTCACCAACCATCATATCACTACCCTTCATGCACTCTCCATTCCACTCAAATATGTCTAATATTTGTTCCCAGGATATGGTATTCCAGTTTTTGCCTACACACCCATTTACACAAATGGTCTCCCTTTCTGGAATGCACTCCCTCCTAGCACTTGTCTTACAGAATCCCTAGCTTCCTTTAAAGCCCAGGTCAGGTTCTAGTTCCTCTGTAAGGCCCTTCCTGATGCCTGATAAGTTATCGGGGCTCTCATCTTCTTGAAATGATTTGCTATGTATTGATATTTATATATAAACATATGTACTCTGTAATTATATATTATACATGCTTTTATGTTATATTAACACATAACATTAAATATATACTTTGTAATTATATGTATTCTTTGTAATATATATCTATGTTGCATAATATATAATTTGTAATATAATTAGTTCTATAGTTATACACTAGTGTATAACTAGTCATGCCGGGGTGGGAGTATATAAGCTCCCACTCTCTATAAAATGCTCCAAAAGCCTGCGTCTCAAATAGCCTCTGACGACCAAAGCCCAACTCCTGGCCTTCTCATGGCGGAAATGTTTCCACTAACAGGAGAAGGGGCGAAGGCAAGTCACTGGCACCTTAAAACCAGTTGCTTTGGGCAGGTGGGGCTCATTAGCCTTGGCAAGCAACCCACCTAGGGGAAAGAAACCCTGATTTTAAACTTCCGCTGACTTGCGGCTATATCCATATATGGGGAAGGCTTCGGGAGTTAACCCCAAGGAAAAATCAGGAGTCAGAGTCCCTTAGGCAGTTGGATGTTGGACATCACATCCCTCTGGCAACTTCTGCAATGGCACTGGTGCCAAACTGTTTTGGCTCTGCCTCTCCTTTGGATTCACCAATGTCACGGAGAGGGAAAACCTGCTGCATGGGCAACAGCTTGTTTTCCATATCGATCCGCCCAGGCCAGCACCCTGGAGAGGACACTCCAGCTACTCCTATACAACACGGGATGTGGCAGTTATTACCAGTTATAAGTCACTCAGGAGCTGCAGCTCCCGTATCGGACTGCACAGCCACACTGTGGCCTGTGGCTCTTTGAGGCGATGATCCATGGTCGTCCTCGACTGGTGGAGGCCTACTAGTATATAGTTTTGTATTATATATAAAACAAATTTTAAAGTAGATGGCACAACAGATAGAACTCTGGAGTCAGGAAGAACCGAGTTCACTGAGCAAGTCATTGAACCCAGTTACCTCACCTGTCAAATGATCCAGAAAAAGAAATGGCAAATTACTCCAGTATTTTTTGCCAGGAAAACCCCAGATGCAGTCACAGAGATAGACATGACTCAACAACAATGTCAACAGTTACACAAAGTATGTATAAATATATACTTTGTAATTAAAAGTGTATAAATGGGGCAGCTAGATGGCGCAGTGGATAAAGCACCAGCCCTGGATTCAGGAGTACCTGAGTTCAAATCCAGCCTCAGACACTTGACACTTACTAGCTGTGTGACCCTGGGCAAGTCACTTAACCCCAATTGCGTCACCAAAAAAAAAAAGTGTATAAACACACATACTTTGTAATCAGTTATCTATGTACATATTATATCCCTATCAAGCAGAAAATAACCTCAAGAGGAAGGACAGCCATTTTGGGGAGTATTTTTATGCTTAGTACCTACTTTCAATATTAGGTTTTTACAGTTTCTGGAGTTGAATTAAGGAGGGCAAATCCACACTAGCCTCTCCCCCTCTCAAAACCCAAACAACAATAACAATATTCAAAGGGTTGTTTTTTTTTATCCTCAGAGCTTTATGAAGTTTAAGACATATTGATTTTAAGATGGCATCCTTTAAAACTAGAGAAAAACATGGCTTTAAAATATGTTTGACCAAATTACTGGAAGAACATTTTTTCACTCAATAAAAAGGCTCTAGAAAACTCCAGTATTTTACTCTTTTACTTCTATTTCTGCCAAAGCATGGGAGGAGAATGAATGAAAAAACCTTATAGTCTCAAGAGGGTGTATTGGGACATCAAATAGCTCTTAGAAAACCACATTTTGATGAGTTAAGCATAAACAAATCTGAAACATATGAATTTACTGTCCCATAAAGTACACATGGCCTTATATAGCTCTCCCCGCTTCTCTTGTAAAGACAGGAGCAGGGGAGACAAAAGAGGAGGCATGAGTTTATTTCATTCTTGTCCTCTACCGTTAGCCATCTTTGGTCACTTGCAAAATATTTTACAAAGAACAACTTAGAAAATTCAACTTAAGGCATGCAATTTTAAAAAGAAGCAAATGTCAGTTCATAAAGCAGACCTGTATATAGGTTAACCTAAAGAAATTTCCCACTTTTGTTTAATGAACAATGTGTTTAATGATGAACCTGAGCCAACAAGACTGTATAGTGGTGGTCCAATATAATTTAATTTCTAAAACTGAAGGGCCCTCCAATGCCTGAGAATAACTGACAGTTAAAGGAATTACATCTTTATTTGCCACTTCTGATTACCCATATGTCCTTCAATTAACAGAAGGATGGTAAGAAAGATGAAAATGGAAGCATACATATGTTAATAATTATGAAATTATAGAGAGCATGTCTCATGGCGTTTGTGAATTTATATTTGGGGAGTTTTTGAGATGTGATAACCAGACACCAGACATTGTTTTTTTCTGCCAATTTGAATTTGCATGTTCAAAATGATGTCAAGATTGGTAGAGCTGAACTGAACACTGTGAAAATTGGAGTGATGCCCCCTGCTGGATAGATACTGTAGGAAAGCTCCGCCATGAGGCAAAGGTAACTGAGAGCAAGCCATGTGGCTTGGAAGGTCAGTTCCTTGGTGTCAGGAAGTGACGTTTGCTCGCGGGTACTGGCAATCAAAGCTTCCAGCCAATTAGCTTGGAGCTGTGTATAGATGAACAGGATGTTTCCAGTTTTTCACAGGAGGCTTGTGGGACAAAGAAGGGGTGAGGCTCTCTCTCTTTTTCACCCAGGACCTCCATTAGAGTGGAGCCGAAATGCTGGCTCCCTGAGATAGATAGATGTAGGCATCTAGGCCTCTTTCTCTCTCCTCACCAAATTCTTATGCTCCTTAATAAATGCTTAAAAGTTTAAACTCTTGCTAAACCTTCTAATTTATTGGAGACCATTCATTAGATTTTTAGATAGTCTAGCTAGAATCTTAGCCACATTACAGATGGAAACTATTCAACATACCACCCCTTTTTGCCTTTTGTTGGTGATATAACCTAAAAATATTGAGGATATGAATATTCAAAGGAAACACCAAATGTTATGTCAAAGAAATATTCTCTAGAGAGCATTACACATTGGCATCATGGAAATAAAGTCTGTTTTCCAACTATCTTGGAGACATTTCAAGGTGGCCGCTCCGCTGTTATCTTGAGGTCAATAATAAATAATAAATAATAAAATCAAACTCTTCAACCCCTCCCAGTAGTTCCCCCTCATTACTTTGCTATTTTTGTCATTAAGGATCAAAACCTCAGAATCATCTTTAACTTATCAATCTTCCTCATTCTCCATATTCAGTTGTCTCTGAGCCCTGTGGCTTTTTACTTCTCAGTGTTTCTCATATCCATCATTTCTTTACCATATCCACTACACTGGTCCCAACTCTCATCTGCTCTTGTATGTTCTCCCTAAACTTGGTCTATACCCTCTCCAATCTATCCAAGTATCAATGGTATATTAATCTTCCTAAAATACCACTCACCTCATTTCCCTTCCTGGCTCAAAAACCTTCAATGACTCCCCATTGCCTACAAAATAAATTACAAACTTTGTGCTTTTGTTTTCACCTTCTTTCAAGGTCCATTGTATCAGGCTTCTCCAGAAAGTTTCTCCTATTGTTCCAGGGCGTCACCAAGATTGTGCCCTCCTCTAAGCCCCCTACAATCCTTGTCTGTGAGGCTTATTTAATGCCCCTTTCCTATAAAGATTTTCTGTATTGTCCTTTACATTTCTGTGTTTCTCCTTTACATTTACTGGATTCAAAATATCAACTGCACGAGTACAGCACGTGGGAAACATAACTAGACAACAGGTCATGAAAATAAAAGATCTTTATGATCAACATAAAGCAACATTGTGGCTTAGTCAGCTCTGCCTGCCATCACCAAAAAAAAAAGCACTAATGTAATCTTAGGTCCCATTAATAGAGGTCTAGTATCCAGTATGAGGGAAGCCAGAGACGTACCATGCTTTGTCAAAGCATGTATGGGTCATTGACAAACTGTAGGACATCCAGAGGAAGGGGAGCTGGATGGTGATGGGCCTGTGCACCATACCGTATGAGGATCAGGAAAATGAACTAGAGATATTTCACAAAGCAAAGAGAAAACTTAGAGGGAACATGATATACCTTCAAATATTTGAAGGCATCATATAGAATAAGAATTGGATTTGTTTTGCTTGGCCTCAGAGAACAGAACTAGGAACAAAAAGTTGTAGAGAGGCAGCGTTAGACTGCCTCGGGAGACAGTGAGTTGTTTCTTGCTGAGGGTCTTCAAACAAGGATCTTTTAGAGATTTCCATTTAGGTATAGGTTGGTCTTAAAAAATGGCATCTGATGTCCCTTCTAACCCTAAAATTCTGTGATACTTGAAGGCACGGTATATCTTATATTGGCACACTGGAGAGAGCACTGGACTTGGAATCAGGAAGATGAATCTTCCTGAGTTCAAATCCAGCCTCAGATACTTATTAGCTGTGTGACCCTGGGCAAGTCACTTAACCCCATTTGCTTCGTTTCCTCAGCTATAAAATGAGCTGGAGAAGGAAACGGAAGACCATTCCAGTATCTTTGGCAAGAGAACCCCAATTGGGGTCACAAAGATCTGTATATGACTGAAACAACTTAACAACATAACAACAGAAACAACAACAATCCCTAATGAATCTTACACAACAACTAGGTACAAATAAGATACAGATAGGATTGGAGAAATTGGAGAAAATCTCAGATGGAAAGCCCTAGCTAGCATTGAGAGGGATTGGGAGAGGCCTTTTACCTTTGTAATTTATAGTCTTAGAGAGTTGCCTGGGGAAGTAAGAGGTTAAGTGACTTTCCCAGGGTCATTCAGGTTCTAGAAGTTAATCTTCCTGATGCCAAGGCCTGTCCTCCATCTACTACATTAAGCAAAAGAAATGGAGGGTTTTGGTTTGTTTGGTTTTTCTTTCACAAAATCCTTTATGGGATACAAATACCTTTGGCAAGGCCAGGCATTTCCTCTAACACAGTTCCAAAATGCAGGAAACCTTTCCATTCCTGTCCCTTAGCACTGGAAGAAAAAAAAACAAACCAACAACGAATAGTAGGAGTGACATCGTATCCCTTCAGAGCTGGGGAAAGAATAAAGAATGGGGAGAAGAAGGATACACATAGAAATATTGGACAGAGAGAACTGGCATTTTTTTTCTTACAAGTCCCTCTTTGTATTGGCAGGACCAGATAATGAGGAACACTTTTTCTTTGTAACAATTCATTAATCAGAGAAATGATCCTTGCTAGTGTTTAGATGTTTTACTTAATTTGGTACCTCTGGCCTGCTGCCCCACTAGTGCCAAAATTATTATTTCTCACCCAGCAGGTGATAAATAACAACTTCAGTCATGATTAATATCATGAATCCTTCAACCTGACTAATGCAAAAAAAAAAAGAAAGAAAGAAAGAAAGAAAGAAAAGAAAAAGAAAGAAAAAATTAGAATCCTCCAGAACAAGTGGGTGATAATTGTTAGGGGAACCATTGGAGCTGTGCTCGGCTTATAAGGGAAGGAATCCACAGGAAATGAAGCGTTTGCTAGCAGTCCAGCTGATCCTAAGAGGCTTCATTAAGCCCGTCTCAGAACCATTTTCTATTGGTATCCCAGTGTTAGGTTTGCTCCCTCCCAACACTGAGTTTTAAGTATCTTCATAGAGAGACAACCACCAACTTATTTTTTTTTTGTTCATAATAAAAAAAAAGAGAAAAGAAACATTAACCAAGAAATATCAATACCATCCATACTTTAAAGTTTTTAATTAATTCACTTAACTTCTTGGAGGGGAAAGAGACCACTTAATTTTCATCTTTGTGCCCTCCCTCCTTGGTGCAGAGCCCACCAAGGAGCCTTGCATATAGCAAGCACTTAATAAATACTTGTTGGACTGAACTGGACCCAGTGAGGTAGTCAAGGTAGGAATTATTAACCCATTTTATAGAGGAGGAAACTGAGGTACAGAGAGATAAAGCTAGGGTACACATCCAGGAAGTGACAAGGCTAGGACAGGAACCCATATCTTCTTATTCCTAGTTCTGGATTTTCCCCCACTATATCACATCATTTAATTCTATTCAATACAACAAATACCACTACATATAAAGCACTGTAACCTGATACCAATAGGGAAAAGTGCCATCTTCTACATTAAGGAGAAGATCATTTCCTCCATAAGGTATACAGAATAGAGTTGTTCTGGAGCCCACAGCAAAATTACCCCCTCTCTGTGAACAGAAAGAAAATGAGCATGTTAACAGTGGCTAGCAAGTAAGCCATACGGTGCCATCAACTCAATTATTATCATTTAGCATTAGAGGCCGACTGTGCAAACTACTCTGGAAAACAGAATTAAACTATTGCCCAGTGGACTGAGGGTCTAGATTGACAAGTCATAGACATAGCTCATAGGGAAAAACACACCTGAGGTTAGGATAAAACCCAGCACTGATCACGTGGCAGTTGTCTTTAGGAATTTAAAGGAGGCCTAAATATCAGCTTCACGAAATAACCAGACTTTAAAAGAAATCTTAAAAGGGTCTGAATCTGTGCTTAAAAGTGGAGAGTGAAGAAATCCTGTCCCCTTCGCCCCTCCTAATACTGCAGTTTTCTTGACTACCCTGTCCCCTTCGCCTGTAAAATAAGAAGGTTGCACAAGAACAGGGATTTATAACCTTTTTGTGTGTGTAAGGGAGTCCTTTGGCAGTCTGATGAAGCCTACAGATCCCTCCTCAGAAGGTTTTCTAAATGTGGAAAACAAAATACGTAGGATCGACTATGAAGGAAACCAACTGTATTGAAATAGTTATCAAAATATTTTTAAAACAAGTTCACGGATCCTAGGTTAAGAACTTCTAGACTAAATTATTTGAGTTTCCTTTAAGTTATAAGTCCCAAGCTCTATGATCTCTGTATTGACAATAAACCCCACCATTCTCCCATGGTAATATAGTAGTAGAAAAAGAAAAGGAGAAACAGGAGAAGAGAATTATATCCTGGGATATTTAAGGATTAAAAAGTGAAAGGAGGGACTCAGGTCCTCAAAATATAAAACATAACAGCCTCTCAACTAAACTTTTACCCCAAATAATGGCCTTCAAGACTTTAAGGGTTTGGAGATTAAAGTAGAACTTAGTTTATTTGATCTATACTGAGGATATATATATATATATATATATATATACATATATATGTAAGCAGATGAAAAAGGATGGAGCAATAAAGATGAAGGAAGATACGAGAATGGAGGAATAGCTCTTATATATTATTGGGATGGTAGTAGGCTATATGGATCCTCAGATTTAAGTTTAGGAAGTTTTGAGGACTTTAGGAATCTAAATTTCATTTGTGTAGACCTGTAAGCTCTTAAATATTAGAGCTAGATGCTCTGCCTCTCAAAACATTTCTTGTTTAAAAGTAAAAGGTAGCCAACTATTTTAAAAAACCTATATCCAGGGCAGCTAGATGGCACAGTGGTTAAAGCACTGGCCCTGGATTCAGGAGGACCTGAGTGCAAATCTGACCTCAGACACTTGACACTTACTAGCTGTGTGGCCCTGGGCAAGTCACTTAACCCCCATTGCCCCGCTCCCCCCGCCAAAAAAAGCCAAAACAAAAAACTATAACCAAAGTTTAGAATTGAACTTTGGCTTAAATGGACAATGAGTCATGAAAAATAACATACTTCTTACTCTCTTACTAAAGCATTTTCCCTAGGAAACATTTCTCTCAATATTTCTTATCTATAATTTTTACAAATTCTTATTTACTAAGTAGCTATCATATAGAAAGATGATGAATGTCAGATAAAACAGGGGTACTCAGGTTTGGTCCCTGCTACCTGTTTACCTCAAAAAATCTAGAGGCTATATTTCCATTAAATCCCAGTTATGGTGAATAAAAATATGGATGAATAAATGAATGAAAAATCATTTATTAAGTGTTTACTATGTGCCAAGCATGTGCTAAACACTGGGGATACAAAGAGAAAAAAAGACTTTCTGCTCTCAAGGAGCTCACCATCTAGCTGGAGAATACAAAACATATAGGAGAATTTAACTGCAGGTCAGATGGAAAGGTCCGGAGATCATTAAGTGTGCAGCTAAAAGGCTGAAGTCCTTAGGATACATCAAGGTTTGTGTCTCACAAGGCCACCCCCATTGGAAATGTAATAGATCTCAGGGTCAAAATGAAGAGGGGATTCTTAGGATACATGACAGTATTTCATTCAAAGACACTCGAAGGTTTAAGGGAACCAATTAACTATTGTCTTCATTAAGTGGCTGTAATCTCATGCTTAGACTACTGTGACATTGCTCTAACTGGTCTCTTTGCCACAGGACATTTTTAGGGAGAGCTAGATTATAAAAGGTCAACTAAATGCTGGGATATCATCTCTCAGTTTCTTCATCTATAAAATGGAACGATGGTAACAGTTGTAATATTTACCTCACAGTGCTATCTATTCTGAGGCTCAAATGAGAAAACTTTAAAATGCTGTGGAGATGTTGGTTGTCATCATTGATGATGATATTGGAAATAAGACAAAACCTTGTGAGTCTGCACCCAAAACATTCTGTGAGCCTCCAGATGGACACAACCAAAGCTAGAAAAAGTCCACCAAGGTGACAAAGGATATGGACACTTCTGGATATGAAGATAACCTAAAAAGAAAATGACCATTTAGTCTGGAAAGATAATGGATGAGAGGAGTTATGAATTCTTTTTTATCATGAAGCTTATTGATAGGACAATCCAATCAACCAATCAATATATCTTTATTTAGAACCTACTATGTGCCAGACACAAGGCTAGATTCTAAGTATATAACTGCTCCCTGCCCAAAAAATGGAGAGTTCCTGCCCTCAAAAGCTTAGCTGAGATTTCTAACAGGGGAAACAACATGTGTGCATATAAGGGGAAATAAACATTATTAAGCACCTACAATATGCCAGGCATTATGCTAAGTGCTTGACAAATATTATCTCAACTAAGGTTCACAACAATCCTGGGAGGTAGATGTTATTATTATCTCCATTTTACAGATGGGGAAACTGAGGAAAACAACAGTTAAGTGCCTTGCCCAGGGTCACACAGGTATCTGAGGTCAAATCTGAACTCAGGTCATCTTGATTCCAGAGCTAATGTTTTATTTATTGCACAATCTAGTTGAAATATAAAATAAATAAAAGGCAGTTTGGGGGAGGGGAGGGGAATGAGGAGTTTGGGGGAGCAAGAATGGCCTCATGTGAGAAGAGGCATTTAAGCTGAGATTTGAATGAAACAAGAGATTCTACAGGCAAGGGTATAGGGTTGTCTTCCAGGCAGAAGGGGACAAAGCCTGGGTGAAGGCATTGTGTACACTGGACTCTGAGATTTCTTTTGGTTAAACTTTTAGCTCTTAGAGAATAGGGAGTCATTTCCTAATCCCCACCGTTAGCACAGTGCCTTGTCCATGTATACACTTAATCTTTATTGAATTACATTGAAATGACTGTAAATGAACAAAGTGAGTCCTTTGTACAAGCTGATAACCTAATGCAGTAGTTTTTGGTTGTTCTCTGGGTTTTCCAAGGTCTGAGAGAAGAGGGATAATTTCCTCACCAGGGAATCACAGGGAGAGTAAACAGCCTAAGCAAAAGCCCAGAAGCAGGAAACAAGGGTATGTGCACACGCAGTGGTACCGTATGCAAAAGAGTAGTAGAAAATAAGGCAGGAAAAATATGATTTGGGGGGGAGGTGTCTTGTGAAAGGCATTGAATGCCAGAATGACTCATCAACAGAGCTGGTTACATGTTTGTAAGAGAATTTATTAAGCAACTCATACTTCATTCAAAGAACACATAATTCTGAGGAAAATTATTATTTCCCCTGATAACTAAATGCCTCATTGTGCTTTAATAAAAGCAGACCTGCTTAATTCAAAGTCTATTTTTCCAATCCCTTGTGTTTCAAATTATTGAGATAATATCATTTAATATAAAGCTACATATATTTGAATAGGAATTTACATCTGAGGAACATTAATTCTACTTTTAAGTAATCAACTAACCAATAAATTAATCATTTATTGTCATTTCTCATATGAAATGTAAAAGAGCAATTTTGAAACCTTAATATGTGTTACAGCTATTACTGAGAATTTACCTATTAAGAAAGGACAACTAACTCAAGACAATATAGAACAATTCTAAAAGAGCTAAGTTCTTCTTCAGAAATAACTATGTTTGGGGCCAGCTAGGTGGCACAGTGGATAGAGCACTGGCCCTGGATTCAGGAGGACCCGAGTTCAAATCTGGCCTCAGACACTTGACATTTACTAGCTGTGTGACCCTGGGCAAGTCACTTAACCCTCATTGCCCCGCAAAAAAAAAAAAAAGAAAGAAAAGAAAAAAAGAAAAAGAAATAACTATGTCAAAAGCTTACATACTCATGGGCTTCCAAGTATATATTTACATGAAAGACCAGTTACAATCTGTCAAATCAATGATCCACAAGCTAAATGGTCCCGAAGTACACAACAATTATAGTACTGCTTCCACTTCCATCGCCTCCAAGGAGGAAACTTCTTTGAATCTGAGTATTGCAAAGGGATTCAAAACCACTTTTGTGTAAAATAAGCAAATTAGAGTGAGTTGATAATAGTGTTTGCCAGTACTTTAAATGCTTCGGGATAGCAGGTCTTCCCTTCAGAAAGGTGAACATTTTGGAATAACAACTTTTGAAGTCAGAAAAAATGCAATGGAATTATACTACCACAATTAAAAATCAGTGTCGGGCGGCTAGGTGGCGCAGTGGATAAAACACCCGCCCTGGATTCAGGAGTACCTGAGTTCAAATCCGGCCTCAGACACTTGACACTTAACTAGCTGTGTGACCCTGGGCAAGTCACTTAACCCCCATTGCCCCGCAAAAACAAAAAAAAAACAAAAAAAACAAAAAATGAGTGTCAAAATATGAATGTTCCAAATCATTAAGGATAAGAGAAATTATAAATCAAAACAACCCCAAGATTTTAACTCACACTGGCATATTGGCAAGATGATGAAGGTTGGAAATAGTCGATGTTGGAGAGGTTGTGGAAAGACAGGCACACTAATAATGCATTGCTGGTGGAACTGTGAAATGAAGAATTATGCAAAGAAAATTACTAAAATGTCCATCATTCAATCCCAAAGTCCCACTCTTAGATATATACCCCAAGGAGGTTAGTGACAAAAAAAGAAAGGTCACATGTGCGTGTATGTGCACATGAGTGCATGCACACACACACCATAACAACATTTTGTTTGGTTTTGTAGGAACAAAAAATTGGAAAAAAATAGATGCCCCCTGATTAGGGAATGGTTGAATAAATGTTGGTACCCAGATGTAATGGAATCCTTCTATGCTGTAAAAAGAAATTGAACATGATAAATATAGATAAGCAATGACATAAAGTGATGCAAAGTGAAATAAGAAGTAGGAAAATGTCTATAACATGACTATAACATATATTACTACAACAATGTCATCTGAAACAATATAAACAGAATGTGATTTGGTGATTAAGAGAGTAGCCTCAGTTGAAACTTCACGTTATAAACCGGGCAGCAGAATGTTTAGAAGAGTGTTGAGAGACATAGATTTTTCAGCTTAACTGAGCAGGGGAGGAGAGATATAAAATAAGAGTAAATAAATGTTAGGATTTTGTGATTTTTTTTTAAACAATGGAGATTTGGGAGTTTTGTAGGCAACAGGGAAAGGACTAGCAGATTAAGAAGAGACTGAATATTAAAAAGAGAAAGAGTGGGTATGAGGAATAAATTAACCAACCAGAAAGAATTAAGCAACTGCTGTTGACCTGGCACTGTGAAAGGCACTGAGGATAAAAGTAATAATGAATGAAACAATCTCTACAAACAAGGAACATACACTAATATGGGAAATAATAAGTACATATATAAGTATGTACAGAATAAATATAATGTGAATAAATAGGAAGTAGTTAAACACAGGGTAGTTTGGGAGGAGGGCACTAGCATTTGGCGGGAGGGATCAGAAAAGGTTTCATGCAAAAGCTGATGCTTCAGCTGTGGTTTGGGTTTTTTGTTTTGTTTTGTTTTTTGGTGAGGCAATTGGGGTTAAGTGACTTGCCTAGGGTCACACAGCTCGTAAGTGTTAAGTGTCTGAGGCAGGATTTGAACTCAGGTCCTCCTGACTCCAGGGCCGGTGCTCTATCCAGTGCGCCACCTAGCTGCCCCTCAGCTATGTCTTAAAGAAAGAGAAGAACTCTGAGTCAGAGAGTGGTAAGAAGAGGTGGCACCCCAGGCATGGGGCTAGGCCAGCAAAAGGCCCTGAGGTGAGAGATGGAATGTTGTGGATGAGGAACAGAGAAATGGACAGTTTGGTTGTATCATGGGGTACAGGAGGAGGAACAACATCCAAATGGGTCTGGTAAAATAGGTTGGGGCCAGATTGTGAAGAACTTAACAAGTCAAAGGGGAGAGTTCATTATATCTTAGAGGCCATAGGAAACCACTTGCACTTCAGGAAAATCAGTTTGGTAGCAAATAGGGGATGGACTGAAGTAGAGAGAGACTTAAGGGAGGGAGACTGATCAGGAAGCTATTAAAATAATCTAGGTAAGAGGTCATGGGGGCCTGAGCTTAGAAGGTGACTAAGAATGAAAGGGTCAGGTGAGAGATATGTTTTGCAGGTAGAAATGGCAAGATCTGGTAACTGATTAGATGTGTGAGGTGAAGGAGACTGAGGGGTCAAAGAAAATGCCCAGACTATGAATCTGGGAGGCTGGAAGGATAGTGGTGCCTTCAACAGACATTGGAAAATTTGTAATATGGAGCAGCTTAGTGAGAAAAGGTTCAGTTTTGGACATGTTGAATTTGAGGTAACTTTAGACAATGATACATGACAATTCCCAAGGACTCATGATGAAAAAAGTTATCCAATTCCAGAGGGAGAACTGATAAACTCAGTGTAGATAGAAGTACATTTTTTTTTCAATTTCAAATTTTTTCTCACTTTATTTTTTGTAATATGGCTAATATAGAAAAATGTTTTGCATGACTTCACATGCATAATATGTATCATATTTGCTTACCTTCTTAATGGGTGGCAGAAAGCTAGAGGGAGAGAGAGGATTTGGAACTCAAAAAAAATTTTTAAGTTTTTTGAAAAATAGGATGTCTTTGGGACATCCAATTTAAAATATTCAATAGGTAACTGGTGATGAAGGACTAGAGCTCAGAGGAGAGACTGGGCAGGGCTAGCCACATGGATCCAGGGATTCTTCTTTATGAAGATGATAGTTAAATCCATTAAGAGCTAATGACTTTATAAAGGGAGAGAATAAAGACAAAAGAAGGCCTAAGGCAGAACCCTGAGGAATACCCAGTCAGATGGCATGATAGGGGTAATAAGTCAGCAAAGGAAACTGATATGTAGGAGAAACTTGGAGTTTTAACATGAAAACCCAGAGACAAGTTAACATGAAAACCCAGCAGATAGGTTAAAAAAGATAAGTACTGAAAAGACTTAAATTTGGCAATTGAGATTTTTGGTAACTTTAGAGAGAGGTTTCAGTTGAGTGATGAGATTGGAAGCAAGACTGCAATGGGTTCAGGAGAGAGGAAATTTGAGGTAGTGATTATAAATAGCTTTTTTTCTAAGGAGTTTACCTGAGAAGTAAAGATACAAGGCAGATAGTTTGAAGAGATGGTCTTGGGACAAGTAGGCATGGATGAGACTTGGGAATGTTTGAAGTAAGTAGGGAAGGAACCAGTTGAAAGGGAGAGGCTGAAATTGAGAGGGAGGGAGAAACAAAAGAGAGAGCAGAGATATACAGAGACAGAAAGAAAGAAGAAAGGAGGGAGGGAGAGGATTGAGGATGCAGACTGCTGGAGAAGACAGGAGGGGAAGTCAAACCTACATACAGAAGACCTGGCCTTGGCAGCGAGGGCCAATTTTTATTAGAAACTGGGAGAAAGGATTACAGTGGGAGATGGTTTTGAAGAGCAAAAACAGTAAAGCATAAAAAGGAGATTCACATACTGAATTCTCCTAGGATGAGGTCAGGCATTGTGGTGGAAAAGGATATTCTGGTCCAAGGACTCAACTCAATGTGAAAGCTTGGCAAATATTCTGGGGGTCAGTAGATGTGGCCACAAGGATCTTGGTTGGGTAATAAATCTGAATAGAGTTAACCTCAAAAACCAAGATCCTTAGTGATGATAAAGTGAGAATCTGGAAGTGGCAATGGGGAGCAAGGAGTATTTCAACTTTCCCAACACAACCAGTAAATCAAGGGTAGGAGAGAAGAAGTGCAACCAGTACTGGAAAGGATTGCCAGGGATGAAGTGTCATCCATGGTGTCAAGTCTTAGTGAATGCCAAATATGGGAGAATAAAATGAAAGAAAGAGTTCATTCCAGGGCAAAAGTGCCAAAAGGTATGGTGAGAGAGACAGTCAGATCTGTTCTTGGTGACTTGATGGGTTGGGGTAAATGAGACAGTTGAGGTGACGATGAAAGGGAGGGAATATTTATTTAATAAATTTAATAAATAGTTATTTAGAACCTACTATGTGCAAGGCACTAGGCTAAATGTTTACAAACACAATCTCATTTTGAGCTTTGCAATAAACTTGTGAGGTAGATGCTATTATTATCTCCATTTTACAACTGAGGAAACGGAAGCAGAGGTTAAGTGACTTTCCCAGGGTCACACTAGGAGTGTCTGAGGGCAGATTGAACACTGGTCTTCCTGACTCCCAGACTCAGAACTCCATCCACTGTGCTACCTAGGGGTGGAAGAAGACTGGAGGTCTTGATAAGGGTCAAGAAGAGGTAGAGGAAAAATGAGACATGTGGAAAGATAGGAAGTCATGGTCAGAGAGAAAAGTGGAGAGTTTCTAACAAGTGAAGTGGGTCAATGATAGATGCAAGAGAATGAGGGAGTAGACAGTTAGAACATGGGTTGGGAGGTGTTCTTTGCCTGCCAAGGGTTCAGTATCATTGGGATGAAGAGAATAAGAGGTTGTAAAAGTATGAATCGAGGCAGAGTCCAATGGATAAATCAAACAATCAAGTATTTATTAATCATATACTATATGTACCAGGCACTTATTATATGCTACGGATTGAGGATACAAAGTCAGAAAAAAAACCCAGCAAAAATAGTGTGGAGGCAGATCAATAAATCAATAACATAAAATGTCTATTATGTGCCAGGCACTGTTCTGCACTCTGGCAATAAAAAAAGAAGCAAAAGACAGTTCTTGCCCTCAAGGAGCATACAATATAATGGAGGAGACAATGAGCAAACAAATATATACAAAGC
Organism: Dromiciops gliroides; assembly: GCF_019393635.1. NCBI lineage: Eukaryota > Metazoa > Chordata > Mammalia > Microbiotheria > Microbiotheriidae > Dromiciops > Dromiciops gliroides. Next base: position 437,087,200 of record NC_057863.1, read on the forward strand.
AGGCTATATACAAGACAGATAGAAGAAAGGCACTGGAATTAAGAGGGCTTGGGGAAGGCTTCCTTTAGAAGGTGGAATTTTAGTTGGGACTCAAAGGAAGACAGGAAGATCAAAAGTCAGAGAAGAAGAGGAAGAACATTCCAGGCATGGGGGGCAGCCAAAGAAAATGCCCAGAGCTGAGAGATGGGGTGTCTTGTTTGTGAAACAGTCAAGAGGCCAGTGTCATTGGATTGAAGAGTGCATGTCAGGGAGTAAGATGTAAGAAGACTGGAAAGATGGGAAAGGGTTGGGTTATGAAGGGGTTTGAATGCCAAACAAAGCACCTTGTATTTGATCCTGGAGGTAATAGGGAGCTAGTGATGTTTACTGAGTAGGTGAATGGGAGGAGGGGGTGAATCATTGTAGCTACACTTTAGGAAAATCTCTTTCTTTCTTTCTTTTTTTGGCAGGGCAATGAGGGTTAAGTGACTTGCCCAGGGTCACACAACTAGTAAGTGTCAAACGTCTGAGACTGGATTTGAACTCAGGTCCTCCTGAATCCAGGGCCAGTGCTTTATCCACTGTGCCACCTAGCTGCCCGGAAAACCACTTTCATGGCTGAATGGTGAACAGGCTGGAGTGGGGAAGGACTTGAGGCAGGCAGACCCTGCAGCAGGCTATGGCAGTAATCAAGGTGTGAGGTGATGAGGGTCTACACTAGAGGAGTGGGTGTGTCAGAGATAGAGGCATATTGAAGAGACATTAGAAAGGAGAACTCCATAGGCCCTAGCAACAGACTGGGTATGGGGAGTGAGATAGTAATCCAGAAAGACTCCCAGGTTTTGAACCTGAGGGACTGGGAAGATGATGTCCTCTACAGTAATAGGGGAGGTAAGAGGGGGAAAGTTTACAAGGGAAGATAATAAATTCTATTTTAACCATATTGAGTTTAGAATGTCTACTGTTTATCCAGTTTGAGATGTCTAAAAGGCTCGGGAGATAGGGAGATTGGAGGACAGCAGAGGTTGGGGCAGGAAAGGTAGATTTGAGAATTATCAGCATAGAAGCAGTCATTAAAAATCCATGGGAGCTGATGAGATCACCAAGTTGTATAGAGGTAGAAGAAGAGTACCTAGGACAGAACCCTGAGAGGCACCAACAGTTAGAGTGCCTGATCTGAAAGAGGACCCCACAAAGGAGGCAGAGGAGGGTGAGAAAACCATGAAAATGGTGTCCCAAAAACCTAGAGAAAAGAGTATTGAGGAAGAGAAAGTGATCAACATTGTCAAAGGCTACAGAGAGGTTAAGGAAAATGAGGATGATTCAAAGGTTCATGGTCCTGTGGGGTGCCCTGGCCTTGGAGAAAGTGTTGCTATTGAGGAAAGGCAGTCATGGTGGGAAGGACCAGGAAAGGATAAGTATTAATTGAAGGAATGCTAAATAAATTGTGCTACATAAATGCAATGGGATATTACTGTGCCATAAGAAATAACAAATATAAAGAATTCAGTGAAGCAAGGCTGACTTCTATGAACAGATACAGAGCAAAGTAGGAAACTAGGGAAACAACATATACCCACTGACAAATTAAATAACTGGAATGTACAATGATAAAAAAAAAAATGAAACATTGAAATTATAATGACCATGCTTGGCTCTGAGGAGTGGAGAAAATCAGTTCCATCCCTTCACGGCAGATGTATGAAATGTCAGTCACAACTGATGCGGTTTTGCCAAACTGCTTTTTTCCCCCCAGAAATTATATCAAAATAGAATATATATATATTTTTAATTACCTGGGGCTCTGAGGTTCAGAATTAATTGTCTATGGTCAGTCAGTATTTGAGGTTTTGTTTTGTTTTGTTTGTGGGGCAATGGGGGTTAAGTGACTTGCCCAGGGTCACACAGCTAATAAGTGTTAAGTGTCTGAGGCCGGATTTGAACTCAGGAACTCCTGAATCCAGGGCCAGTGCTTTATCCACTGCACCACCTAGCTGCCCCACAGTCAGTACTTGAACCCAGTGAATTCCTCACTCCAAAATCAACCCAATTCCTAACTCTAAGATCTGGGCTATCCATGCTGCCCACTAAAATACAGCAACAAGAATCTTAAGTGCCCCATTTTACTCATTGTTAGGTATCATTCAATTGCCAGAAGTAGGAGTATTAGGGCATTTCAGAGAATGCTGGTGCCATAGACAAGATGCTAGAAATCACTGTTTCTCTGAATCTCAGTTCAAGTCTATTATACCTGTACTGAATGAGAACTCTGTTAAAAAGAGCCATCATCCTTCCCTATATTACAACTTATATCAATAATTTCCTTCTTCCACAGGCCACCAGAGATAATTTAGGCATCAACGGGAAGGTCACAGAATGAATTTCCATTAGGAAATCCTGCTCTAGGCACATTTTAAATCACTTCTGTCCTTTTGTTCAATGTGCAGGTCCCACACATTAGGAGTTAAGCTCTCTACTTACCACCCTTGTTTGTTCTGGGTGTTCATTTACAGTGGGCATGATGGCTGACACAAAAGGAGTTTCACAGAGAAATGAGAGGAGCCAGTCTAGCTCAAAGTATTAAGCACTTTTATTTGGGGCACTTAAGGGAAGGCCATGGAACTTAATTGGGGAATGTAAAGAATTAATTGTTATTTGAGATTTTTATGCCTCAGGGCGCACTGGCCTGGGGCTCTGCAAACTGCACCACCTACTGGTTGTAGCCGTTGCCATGGCGCTGGCACCTCACGTCATCACCACTCCCCTGGCAAAATTATAATGATTGGAAGCCTAGTGAGGGCAGTCATGTGACTGTCAGAGCAGCCATCCCATTGGCTGGGGCTGTGTGAGGATTGCAGGAAGAGAATTGGGCATTCTAGCTGGATGCTGGAACTGACAGGAGTTCTGCTGTGCATTCTCAGCTGATTACTGGGTGGTATCTTTTGAGGTTGTATAATTTCCCTTTCCCCATTTTATTTCCTTTCCCTTGATCCTACTGATCCTGTTTCTGTGTGTGTGTGTTGTTTTTTTTAAGTTTGTTCTTGTTAAAATAAATCCTGTTATGTTTTGAGGGAAGCTGCCGGTCTCCTTCCTTGCCCCAATATTGCGGTGAGCCGCTTAGCTAACACTCCCCAGTTAAAAATTGGTCCCCACAGGAAGGAGTATAGTATCTGTGTAGCTATGTGTGGTTGTAGACTACCTAGTCAGTCCAATACCCTGCATCCCCAGATACAGAGCCCAGGATCCTCCAAAGCAGAAGAGGAAAATGCAGGAAAAGGATATAACCAAGGACGGAACTACCAACAAGATGGTATTCAGGTCAAGGAAAGAGTTAGAGGAGTCCTCCATTAAGATTGCTCCCAGGATCTGGCATACAGTTATACCAAACTTTTGCTGCTAACTTCTAGAACCATCTCCCCTCCATGCTTCAGGGATCAGGTTAGCACAGGGGTTTAGTGTTGGGGTACTGTTCAGGAAGGCCCGACTGGTTTCTTGATCCTGAGAACACAGGTAGGAAGGCATTAATAATCCAGGAAACTTTAAGTTCCTGTATTAGATACTTCTTGGAACAGAAGATCGAGATTAGGTGATGGGGGGAAGAGAGGTAGAGCAACAGGAAAGATTGTGGCTACTCCACAAAACTCATTGGACAAAAACTAGATCTCCCAAACCAGTGTTTTTCCCAGCTTTAACACTGCATAACTAAGCAAGTAAGGAACAGAGCAAGTACGCAAATACCAACCTTTCTTATTACCAGTCAAGGTCTGCTTTATACATGGCCCCACAGGCCAAGGACCTTAAAAGAATTAGGCTTTAAGAAATTTTAATAAAACTGAAAATGAAAAAAATTTTTTAAAAAAGAAAGAAAACTAAAAATGGAATCCAAACCATGTTGTCAGTACGTCCTGACATCAGGAACTAGAACAGGGGTTCTTAATCTAGGAACTGCGAGGGTCCATGAACTTGAATGGGAAAAAAATTACATCTTCATTTCAATATAATTGGTTTCCTTTGTAATGTTATAGCTTTTATTCATTCAAAAATACTGCTCTGTGGAGGGGTCCATAGGTTAAACCAGATTCCCAAAGGGATCCATGTCAATAAAAAAAAAAAATTAAGAACTACTAAACTAGAAAAAGTTTTATAGGATAATAAAATAGTTATGCAGTCATATAAATAGGAAACCTGCCTTCAAAAATACTTTAAAGGGGCAGCTAGGTGGTGCAGTGGATGAAACACTGGCCCTGGATTCATGAGGACCTGAGTTCAAATCTGACCTCAGACACTTAACACTTATTAGCTGTGTGACCCTGGGCAAGTCACTTAAACCCAATTGCCTCACCAAAAAAAACCCCAAAACAAACCAACTTTAAAATATTAGACAACCAATTCTACTCTAACATGACTGATCTCTAGACCAGTATGCCAAGATACAAAGAGATCCTTTCCCAAGTTAAATAGGAGGGACAGGCTCTTCACTCTCAGTAAGCTTCTTAATTATCATGTAACTCCCCTTGGTACACTCAGATATATTAGACCCAAAGCAGACTCCATATCATTAATGCCTGTTCAGACCTTGCCTGGCATTTCAGAGTCTAGCTTGAGGGCTATTATTTTCAACTTTCTGATTGTTCTGTCCTTTGTAGAAAAAAATGTATAAAGATATCAATGAGCACAAGACTTGATTACTCTACCAAGGAAACTTAGTAGTTTGTAAATTGGATAAAATAAGATTTTCAAATCACGTGCACATAAGTGATATACACAGATGGTAATGCGAGATAAAATGTCTTTTCAAACTCACACACCAATAAAAAGCTGAACAGTAATATTTGTAACATTTTATTTGTGTCTCTTTTCAATTCTCTCTGGTTTTATAAAAATGCCAGCTATAGCTATCCATATAATTTCATTAAACTCGATTTTGCTGTATTGATAACTACATTTACTACAGATTGAACATCATTTTAACAAACCATTAAAATATATTCCTGGAAAGTTTTTAGGGAAATAAAATCTAGATTAAGCAAATACAGGGCCTCCCAAAAGTCTTAGCACAATTTCAAGCTATTAGGGCTTATTTATGACTCAAGAAACCTGCATAAAATGTATAATTTTTCCAGCTCTAGTAATTTAACAACATAAAACTGGTACTTTAAAAAAATAACATGAACTTTTGGTCAGCTCAACTTTAAAATGTACATTCTATCTTGAAGAACATATTTCAAATAATTAAGCATATACAGCTAAATGTTTTGTCATGGCAATGACCTTACTGTACTGTATGAGAAGTCTGCTTAATCAAAACCAAAAGCTGAGTCTTTAAGTCTTAATAGCCAGAACAAATAAATATCCCACTCTTTAAACTAATACAGTAGTCATTCCCTATGCTTATCAAAAGTTTTAAAAAACACTTAAGTACAATCACTCTATTGAAAAAAAAAGTTTCCTTGTCTCGTTAAGGAAGAAAGCAAATAAGTTTTCTAGCTTTCTGCTAATTGGAGTCAATAGTTTTTGCTATAATTGCTTGAATGTTTCAAAATAGAGCATGCCTATTAATTAAATTCATATGTATAACAATTCTTGCTTAAATGTAATACCACTTTACATCTTTATCATTCATTGTAATTTTCTGCCAATGTCTTCTCTGCCAACCAATAAAATCCTCCACTGTAATCAAGTGAAGCAAAGCCCAAATGACACAAAACCTATCACTGTGTCTGCATATACACAACATTCTACATTGTTAATCTCCCATCTCTCTACTGAGGAGAAACATGTGCTTCGTCATCTGTCCTCTAGAACCAAGATCCTGTTAAGGGCTAAAATTCTAGCTAGTCTGTCTAAAATATCTAATGAGTGGTCGCCAATAAATTATAAGCTTTAGCAAGAGTTAGACTTTTAAGCATTTATTAAGGAGAATAAGAATTTGGTAAAGAGAGAGAGAAAGGCCTAGATTCCTATCTATTAAAGGGAGAGCACATTTCTAGCTCCCTTCTCCACCAGAGTCCAGAGGAAAAAGCGCGCGAGACTGAGCGCCAGTCTCTTCCTTCCTCCTCCCACTAGCCTGTGTCACTTCCTGACTCCTGGTCTTGCCCTCAAAGACCTTCGCTTCATGGGCAGAACTCTTCTACAGTAAGTATCCAGCAGGTGGCGTCATTCCAATCGTTACAATCCACTGCACTTAACCAGTTTGGCCACTTTAGAGTATTACTTTCATTTTCACTATTGCAAGTCATTGTCTACTCTTTCTGGTTCTGATTGCTGTGCATTAACTTGGCCAAATGTTTGTTTCTCTGAATTCCTGGTATTTGTGTTTTCCTACAGAACAAAAATATTTATAGGCCATAATTTGTTAAGCGATTCCCTCAAATCATAGGATCAGAGATTTAAATCTAGATGGGACCTTAGAGAGAAACCCTATCATTTTATAGATAGCAAAATGAAGCTTAGAGCAGTTAGGATGACTTATCTATGGTCACACAAAGTTATTGTTAGAAGTGGGATATGAAACTAGGTCTTTCTGATTCCAAGAGCAGCAAATCAAACATTATACCACACTGCCAATCATCGGATGTAATTGTGTATGTGGATAGATAGACTGACAAATGGACAGACATAGCTGGCATTTCTTTCTTTCTTTTTTTTGGTGAGGCAATTGGGGTTAAGTGACTTGCCCAGGGTCACACAGCTAGTAAGTGTTAAATGTCTGAGGCCACATTTGAACTCAGATCCTCCTTACTCCAGGGCCCGTACTCTATCCACTTCGCCACCTAGCTGCCCCCATTCTGGCATTTCTTTAGATATGGTTATGTGTACATGTATGTATATACACATACACACAAATATCAGTTATCTAGCAGGTGTGTGTATATGTGTGTGTTCACAGATAGATAGGTGGATGGATAGAAGCAAGTTAAAATATACACATATTTATGTACATATATGGTAACTTGCTATTTAATATTCAACCAAAATATTCAATCAACCAGTATATCCTATATAGGGATCCCAAAGTCTTCGTGCAGGCTTAAGATTTAAATCTTTGGAGTCATCCTGTACGTAAAATTTGGCAGAGGAAAATAAAAATTTATCCTATATACAGTTTCACAGTGAAGCACACTGCCTTCTACCCAGAGGAAGGTGTAAGTTTACTTATGAGAGTGTTAAACCTATAAAGTGTTTAACCTATCTGTATAGTGTAGACGCTTCACTAAAAACAACACAAGTGATATGCCCATTATAAGGCATTCCAAGACTTACAAAATCATTTTGAGGTTACTCTGTAACATGGTGAAAGTGAACATTACAAAACCTTGTAACAAATCAGGAATGCCACTGGCAGACTACATGAAGAGTTTAAAAACAGGTGGAATATGTGCACAACCTTTGTATCAGTGACAATCTATCTCAGCAGCTGGTTTCTGTAAAAACCAAAATCATTAAGCAAGGCATTCCTGTGGTCTAACCTGTAAAAAGAGGCTCAAACTTCTCCTATAGAATGATGATAACTATATCCAACAGATGGCAAAAAATTTTTTAAATTATTGCATGAACGACGCACAAAATCCTCAGGAATCACATAAAAGGCATTTTATTCTTAATCATTTATTTTTACCTCAAAAATGACAGTTAATGCTCAAATAAAAAGCAGGTAATTAGCAATATCAAACGCTCATTACAGATGTTTTAAAAGCTCACGTTGCTATTTTGATTTTCAATATTGATATTTTCACTTTTGGTATTCATGATAAAGATCTGGGCAATAAATAATAATACGCTATCAAAAAAGACGTTTGCTCTTGTTCCTATTAATGTGACTTTTAAGGCTACCAATCCTCGTCAAGAAAGCCATGGAAGTTTCCAAACATCATTCTTCCAAAAAAAACAAACATACACACACACTTGGGTAATAATTAGATAACAAATATTATTCATATTTTATTTAGAGATCTGGGCATAGGAAAATTCTGCTAACTCAAGTCACACAGCTCTTTGGAAGATTTTCTCCTAACAGAATAGACTTTTTGATTTTGATTGGCACTAGTTAGTTAATCACAGAAAAAAAAAAAAAAAGAACAAAAGTAAAAACTACATTCAGAAGGAAAATAAACAGTTACACAAGATACTTCAGACTAAAAGACATAATGATTTTCATCCAATTACATTACAGCTTTAGTCAACACCTTAGAAAGTATTACAAGAAAGCATTATATGGACAGGGCTCCAGACTAAATGACTAAGAGTATACAGGGTCAAATGTCAAGTTAACATAAAGTCTATGTGAAGAATGATCCAAACATTCAGGAATTTAAACAGTATGGGCATGAGATTTATATAATTCCAAAATATTATTAAACATTTCCTTTTATTTGAGAATCCATATAATTTACAAACACATATATGAAAAGTCAGACACCAAAACACAAAACTGAATATGAACTCATCTGCTAATTTAAAATATTATGCTTAAAAACAATTTAAAATTCTATTCAAAAGCATTCTACTAGTATTGAATAAACTTGAAGAATTCCTATAAACAGCCACTTATTAACTGTTTTCCAACACATAGTAGGTGCTTACCATCCTAAGAAATAGTCCATTAACCATCAGTAAATCAACATTATCAGGAACAAAAAGTTATAAATGAATTTGATACAAAGCATTCCCATTGCCAAGTTTCCTCATCTGCAAAATGAAGAAGCTAAGTGGATGACTTCTAAGGTATTGCTCAACTCAAAAACTATGGTCTTAAAAAAAAATCTGCTCCCCAAAAGTTTAAAGCAATCAAAAGACCACCAGGTAAGTCTTTTAAAGGAAAAAAACTTCATAGAAATAATCTGTATTAAATCAAACAGGAGGGAGGCAGGGGGGAAGGAAGGAAGGAAGGAAGGAAGGAAGGAAGGAAGGAAGGAAGGAAGGAAGGAAGGAAGGAAGGAAGGAAGGAAGGAAGGAAGGAAGGGAGGGAGGGAGGGAGGGAGGGAGGGAGGGAGGGAGGGAGGGAGGGAGGGAGGGAGGAAGGAAGGAAGGAAGGAAGGAAGGAAGGAAGGAAGGAAGGAAGGAAGGAAGGAAGGAAGGAAGGAAGGAAGGAAGGAAGGAAGGAAGGAAGGAAGGAAGGAAGGAAGGAAGGAAGGAAGGAAGGAAAGAATTTTTAAGCATCTATTATGTACCAGACACTGGGTACTAATCTCTTTACAAATATGGTTTCATTCTAATAAGAAATCCAAAATACATTAACACTGCATGTATAATATCTGTTGACTATAATAATTCTTTTCCTTATTGTTCTACTCAGTATCCTAATGAACCACTCTGTAAAATTACACATTAAAATTCACAAAATAGGGCAGTATGCTACTTTTAGAGTGTTCAGAGTAACCTCAAACATTTGGCAGAGGAAAAAAAAAAACCAAATACACATCTAGCTTTTTTTGTCAGCAAGCAGAATGGGAACAAGCAGCGCTGACTTTTCAGTGATAATTTTTAGCTACTGTGACTTGGCTTTAAATGCTCCAATTTAAAAGGTAAAGGCAGGAAACTGAATCACCATAATGGGATGTCAAGGTTTCCATTTTCTAATGCATTTTGCCTTGATGCTGATTCACCTTGACAGAGGACAGCAACAAGACCTAAAGTGATCCATAGATAGTAAGTCTTAAATAAGAGCAGAAATCTCAGCTTAGAATAAACAGCTACTGTCTCCTAAAGCCCTTTATCTTAAGAGAAAGAAGAGAGCAAATTGTAATGGTAACGATAAAAATGAATCTTGTGCTATATAGGTGACTTTTCATCCAAAAACATCAAGAAAAAGCATAGAATCCATGTACTGAATGATCCAGGAACAATATCAAAAGTATAAAAGTATGTATAAGAAGAAATGATTATCAAATCAATAACATGGTGAAATTCAAAAAGTCCTTTAAGAATAAGGATGATATAAAAAAGAATTAAGATAAAACAGGTCTTTAAAAAAAGTCAGCCTAAACCTAAGTAACTGAGGATTAAAAACTTTTAAAAGTAAAGACTCAAAAAGAAAACAAAGACTAAACAAAATGGCATTAGAATCTAAATAAAGATTTCAAAGCATGTGATTTGGGGGAGGGGGAGATTAGGGAGAAGTAAGAATAAAGCAAAGCAGGTGCAGCTAGGTGGCACAGTGGATAAAGCACCAGCCCTGGATTCAGGAGAACCTGAGTTCAAATCTGACCTCAGACACTTGACACTTGCTAGCTGTGTGACCCTGGGTAAGTCACTTAACACCCACTGCCCCACCAAAAAAAAAAAAAAAATTGAGAGAGAATAAAACAAAGTGGAGCCACAGTACATACCGAGAGTGCATAGTAAAAATAAAACTTTCTGAAAATATTTATACGATAACATTTGCCATCAATAGAGAGAATGTTTTCCACTGGGGGAAAGAAAACTGTTGCCACCTAATGCATTATAGTATTTTGTTTATTTAGGAAAAGAAAAAACTAAAACAGAAAGCAAAAACTTAAAACAGAAAAATATAAAAGACTACTTTCCTGATTATTCCCTAGGTTGCACATACTTAATGGTCTCTTACAGTCACATTACTCCTTTTGTGATTAGTAATTTTAAGGGGAAAAATCATTAAGAAAAATTCTTAAAAAAATATGAGGTCCCTTCTAGCTCTAAAGCTATGGTTCTTTGATCTAAGCGTCACAAGGCAGAGCTATCCCTTTATGAAATGTACTTTAACTGCTTTTGGAAGTATATCTTTTCATCCAATTGATTTCAGACAAGAATTACTTCTTAAAATGTCAAATTAGTATATTATCTAATCATCTTGTAAATAGGCAAATTTTCTAAAGTGTATATTTATTCAATTCTAAAATGACCATTTTTTCCCATGGCTAATTTTACCATCTAACTAGCAAGATCACCTTCGTTGTCTTGGCTTTTTGTCTTTGCCCTGGGAAGAACTAAAAACACTTCTTCAATTCACATGCATAAAGCTGACAGAACAACTGGGGTGGGGAGAAACTTGTATCACTGTTAAAGCTTTATTTTTATGTGCATACATGTTTCAAGGAAATAAACATACATAATACAACAGAGTAATTCAGAATTGTTTAGTGTGTACATTAGCTACAAAATACATATAAAGGAACTATTATACAACAGGAGGCTTCTAAAAGTTGTGTTCATTTTTTAAATTCTTATACTATTACAATCATGAAGTTTAACCTAATTTAAGTTAGACATTTCCCTGAAGTAGCTAATTCGACAACTCTCTAGGCCAACCTGAGGGGGATGCGTCCTTTTCCATTTTCTTCAAAGTAGTTCTGTTCAATTCTTCTACAAAAAGCAGTGAGGTTGCTGTAATTTTTCACCTTTTCAGAGAGCTCATCATTGGTCAACTGAGTGGTAAGGATTGTGAAGAGATGGCCAAAAACCAGGGCATCAAGTTCAGTTGGCCTAAAAAAAAGAAGGGAAGTGCTGACAAAATATGACTTAACATTAGTCTTACCATATTCCCCTTGGCTATTTTATTTTATTTTATTTTATTTTTACATATAAGGTATTTTATTTTTTCCGTTACATGTAAAGATAGTTCTCAACTTTTGTTTATACAAGCTTTACAATTTCAGATTTTTCTCCCTCCCTCCCCTCCCTCCCCCCTCCCCTAGACAGCAGGTAATCTGATATAGGTTATATCTATATATCTATATACATATACATATATATATACACACACACACACATATATATATATCCATAATAACATTAATCCTATTTCTGCATTAATCCTGTTATAAGAGAAAAAATCAGGGCAGTAATGCAAAACCTCAAAATAGAAAAAAAAAAACAGCACCCAAAACAAAAGAAATAGTATGGTTCAATCAGCATCTATACTCCACAGTTCTTTTTTTTTTTTTCTTGGATTTGGAGATCCTCTTCTATCATGAGTTCCCTGGACCTCTTCTCTACCACTGCATTGGTGAGAAGAATATAGTCCATCACAGTAGGTCAACACTCAATGTTGATGATACTGTGTACAATGTTCTTCTGGTTCTGCTCATCTCACTCATCATCAGCTCACATAGGACCCTCCAGGTTTTTCTGAACTCCTGCTCATCATTTCTTACAGCACAATAGTATTCCATTGTATTCATATACCACAACTTGTCCAGCCATTCCCCAATTGATGGGCACCCCCTCAACTTCCAATTACTTGCTACCACATAAAGAACAGCTATAAATATTTTTGTACATGTGGGTCCCTTTCCCCTTTCCATGATTTCTTTGGGAAAAAGACCTAAAAGTGGAATTGCTGGGTCAAAGGGTATGCACAGCTTTATTGCCCTTTGGGCATAATTCCAAATTGCTCTCCAGAATGGTTGGATCAGCTCACAGCTCTCCACCAACAATGAATTAGTGTTCCAATTTTCCCACAGCTTCTCCAACATTTATTATCTTCTTTTTTTGTCATTTTAGCCAATTTGATAGGTGTCAGGTGGTACCTCAGAGTTGTTTTAATTTGCATCTCTCTAATCATTAGAGATTTAGAGCATTTTTTCATATGGAAATAGATAGCTTTGGTTTCTTCATCAGAAAACTGCCCCTTGGCTATTTTAAACTACAATGTAAAAAAGTATGAATATTTGTTTTTCATGATATTAATACTTTATAATAGCAGATTTATTTAGCTTTGAAAACTTTCTTACACAAAATCATCTACAAACTTAAAAATGATCACAGAGATGGGGAAGCAGGTCTTAAATTAAGCCACAAGAAAACCGGAGAGCATTTTACTTTATTTTGCTTTGTAGCATGTTTTAAAAAGATTAATCAGTTCTTTCATTTGTTTTGTGTATACTATCCTGAAGTTAGAAAATAAATTTAGGCTGAATGTTCATCAACTAAATACAGATGGATGGATGGATGGATGGATAGAGATATATACATACATATAGAGTTGTGTTATATTGTATTATATTAATAAAATCTAGGTGTAATACGTAACCCTAAAAAATTTTTAAAGCCCTGTATTATTCTGGCTGTATCACTTTTAAGAACTTTATTCCAACTTTCTTTCCTCAACACTTTTAGCATCATTTCTTTTAGAGATCTCTTCCTCACCCTTAAAATGCACATTTTCCTCAAGTCTTTTCATCATTTAATCAACTCAATAACCCAATATCAAAACCTTTCCCACTATTAGTTCAAACACCAACCCATCCTAGACATGTTGCCTCATATTCTTGCTTGGTAACAAATTTTGCCCTCAAGACTTCATAAAGTACTTGGTTTTATAACTCTCTAATGCATTTATGTAATGTAGTATTGTATATCACAGCTATCAGCTGGTGTCTTATTCTCCTCTCCTCGACTATAGAATTCTTGGAGACTGTTAACTAAATTTACTTTGTATGCCATATCCTTTGCATAAAATAGTTGCTTTAGAAATGTTTGTTCTACGATTCCTTTATATAAAGCTCCTAATTCTGAGTAGCAAAGAAATGTGTCATCCCTTGTGTACAAGGATGATACATCACTGAACCACCAGTAGGGTATAGGCCCCTCTATCTTCATACATTTTCCCAACATTCTATCTGTGCCAACTTCATTCGGCAACAAGAATCAAATATGCAGGCTTGCTTGAAAGGAAAGCTGAGATCATGAGTTCACAACTGGCCTCTTTCATTAAGTTAGCCCTCATGCCAGAGCACAGGGAGCCAGGAAGACAATGGTCAAAGTCCCACCTTTGACACATCCTGACTGTAACCCAGAGCAAGTCATTTAATCTCAAGTGTTCTAGGCAATATTCTGAGATACAAGTTGCAGAGAAGACACATTGGTAAAGGGAGTTTCCTCACCTGGGAATTCCCTAAAACAATGAAATCAAAGGTCCAATTCCTATCCTATCCTAACTAAGGCAACAATTTTTTCTGTGGGCAACAAAGAGAGATTATAAGGTGCAGATGCAACAGAGGATAACCCTTGAAAAGAACCAAGACAACACAGAAAACAAAAGCATAGGAGAAAAGACTGGGAAAATAGAGGGAAGTATCTCAAACACTGACTTTCCTATCTCCCCAAATATTACTTTAGCATTTTGCTTTATAGATTCAAACCCAAGGGAATATGAACCCAACTTCCTTCACTTCAGATAGAAAGCACCCCAGGTACTGGGTACCATACAAAATCAATGAAGATTATGACCAAAAAAATGAAGTATTTTCAAATTAGAGAGATCTGGAAATATATCTGAAATGTCCAAAATATAATTTGCTCCAAGGATTTATCTATGTAACCCCAAAGATGCTGAATTATGTATGAACATGACATATAAAAATTGATCTGATGCTATATATTTTTGGCAACTTTGTGGAAAGTTACTTTAAAACATTTAAGTAGGAAGAACACAGTTTATTAAAACAAACTGAGGCCAATTTTATTTGCATCTCTTGGCTTTACATACAATAGTATACCATATTGTAATCATATTTTACCCCAGAACATTAAGGAATTTCTGCAAATGTTTAATTTCAGAAAGTGCTTCATACACACAATGTATTCCAATTTTCATCTTTTGTAAAATGTACATTTCCATTCAAATTCTGTCTTTCATCATTTAATCAATTCATCACCCTGCTATTGTCCTTTCTCATTATCTTCTATCTTCTCTACACCACAAAGTTAAAGGAAAAACACAAGAAAGCTCTTCTGCTTGCCAAAGAACATTTGTTGACTAAAACTTGGATGCATATAGCAATCACTTTCTAAGAATTTTAAAATCTTTCAACTACCTCATTTATACTTGGATAATTTACCAAAAAGATTCTGAAATGACATCCAAATATGTTTGTTCCAAGCTACCTTTCCATACTTATCTTTAGGTACTCATTTTCACATACCCTACATTCCAGCCAAACAAGACTAAGAGAATAGCATTTATATAGCACTTACTAAGGGTCAGATACTGTGCTAAGTACTTCACAAATATTATCTCATTGGATCCTCCCAACAACCCTTCGAGGTAAGTACTGTTATTAATTTCATTTTATAATTGAGGAAACTGAGGTTAAAGGACCAGTCATGCAATAAGTGTCAAGCTGGATTTGAACTCAAGTTTTCCTGATTCCGGGCCTACTGCTGTCTACTGTGCCACATGGTCCTTGCTTTTATGACTTTGTCCACCTTTTCCATGGATGGAATGCCCTTCATCTTCCCCATTTCCACCTGCTGAAGTCTAATATCATTCGAAGCCTGATTCAAATGCCATCTCTTCCAGGAAGTTTTTCCAGATCACCGAAACAGACATGATCTCTTCAAACCTTGAACTCTCATAGTACTTACATTTTTTATTTGCATTATAGCTACTGATGTGTATCTTCTCTCTCCCTTATCATCATCAGTTCTAACTGGCTGCTTTAAATATCAAAATTTAAACTACAATGTAAAAATATAAGCCTCCTTTTAAAATTTCTCAAACACAGTTCTCAACATTCTTCTCCCTTTCTTTTGGCCAAAAGGTCTCTTTCCTGAACTTCCCTGATTCTTTTTTTTTCCTTTTCCTGACAGTATGAGCCTTGTACTATCTACTCATTTCCCAAACATGTTATCACTATGCCCCAGTCAAATTCCCAGTATCTAGATCACATATAAACCCTGAATACTTTCTGGTATGCTTTTACAATTCAGCTTATGTTCTTTAGAATTGCTACATCTTCTATTACTCCAATACTTCACAACAGTCTCTTTGACTTATCTAGGTTCTTTCCATTCTTGGTACTGCTTTGGACATGTTTGGTACACTGCTTCTTTCCTTTCTCCTCAACCAAGTGTATAGACCACTCCTTAGCTTAGCAGCTAGTCTTCACAAGTTGCTATGGCCAGAAATTGTCATTACTTGGTGACCAAAAAAATTGCTGATATTTATTCTTTCCCTTTTCCTTCCTTTTCCACTGTTCTGCAAGACTCCTCTCTTTCCCAGCTACAACAATAGCAGGAGTTTCTTTAGTCATTTCTTTCCTTTTCTAAATTGGGGAAAACCATTGATGGAACTGTTTCAAAAGTCTTTCCTACCCTGTGCAAGTCACTTAACCCTCATTGCCCTGCCAAAAAAAGAAAAGAAAAGAAAAAAAAAAGTCTTTCCTACAAATGCTATAAAACTGTTGGTTTCCTTAAGAAGGAAAAAAGGAGGGGGGCAGGTGGGTGGCACAGTGGATAAAGCACTGGCCCTGGATTCAGTAGGACCCAAGTTCAAATCTGGCCTCAGACACTTGACACTTACTAGCTGTATGACCCTGGGCAAGTCACTTAACTCTCATTGCCCCGGGGAGGGGGGGAGGGAGGAAAAAAAAGGTTAAACGGTTCTAGTTTTAACTGTTATTCCATAGGATGTTTTTCCCTATGGAATCAGGGAAAATTAATGTGAATTTAACTTTGATCTATGAAGAAGTCATGGAGAACAAAGGTGAAGAGAAACATATTTCTTGTTAGAACTATCTTTACCATTTAAAAAAAATTTTTATTTACATTTCCAAATTCTTTCCCACCTTCCACTCCCTCCCCTACCCATTTAGAAGGCAAGAAATGAGACTCATTATACGTATGAAGTCATATAAAAACATTATCCATGTTGAAAAAAAAAAAAAAGAAAAAGATACTTCAACCTACACTCAGTATTCATCAATTCTCTCTCTGGAGGAGGATAGCATTTTTCATCATGAGTCATTTTGGAATTGCACTGTGGATCATTATATTGATCAGATTAGCTAAGTTTTTTATAGTTGATTATCACCATAATATTGCTGTTACTGTGTACACTGATCTCCTCATTCTGCTCTCTTCACTTTACATCAGTTCATTTTAAGTCTTCCTATGTGTTTCTAAAACCATCCCTTCATCATTTCTTTCAGCATGATAATATTCCTTCACATCATATACCACTCAGCCATTCTCCAACTAATGAGTATCCTCTCAGTTTCCAATTCTTTGCCACCACAAAAAGCTGCTTTGATCTCTTTGGGATACAGACCTCGTGGTGGTATTGCTGAGTCAAAGGGTATGTACAGTTTTATAGCCCTTTGGGCATAATTCTAAATCGTTCTCCAGACTAGCTGGACCATTTCAGAATGCCATGAAAAGTGCATTAGCATCCCGATTTTCATACATTCCCCTCCAACAGTTGTCATTTTCTTTCTCTGTCCTATTAGCTGATCTGATAGGTGTAAGATGGTAGCTCAGGGTTGTTTTAATTTGCATCTCTCTAATGATTAGTGATTTGGAGCATTTTTTTTCACATGACTATTGATAGCTTTGATTTCTTCATCTAAAAACTGCTTGTTCATATCTTTTGACCATTTAACAATTAGGGAATGATTTATTTTTATAAATTTGAGAAATGAGGCCTTTATCAGAGAAACTTGCTATAACATTTTCCCCCAGCTTCCTGTTTTCCTTCTAATTTTTGCTGCATTCTTTTTTTTTTTTTTAGTGAGGCAATTGGGGTTAAGTGACTTGCCCAGGGTCACAAAGCTAGTAAGTGTTAAGTGTCTGAGGCCAGATTTGAACTCAGGTACTCCTGACTTCAGGGCCAGTGCTCTATCCACTGCGCCACCTAGCTGCCCCTTGCATTCATTTTTAATGCTTATTATCTTAACTGCTACTTTATGAAGAAATATTATAAAGATAATTTTATAAGGAATAAGAAGAGAGACTATATGAATGATAGTTTGAGAGGAGATGATAAGATACTTTTCCAATTTGGGTTATAAATAAACTAAAAAAAGAAAAAAAGATGGAAATAGCTTTTTTTCTTTATGAAATGATTGTAACCTTTATCTTGTGAATAGACTTCATTATCTTGAATGAACTAAATGGTACAGGCCTATGGTGTCAGTAGTGGTCACTTGCTGTTATGATGGGGGCCTGAGGTAACTGGCTATGATCTTACAACTAAAATATTGCAAATAATTACTTATGTCTTTATTTTTCCCTTAATTTCACTGTTAACAAACTGTACAGTGAATAACTTTAGTATTTGTTTAATCATAAGAGAAAAGGAACCTAATATATAGATCTGAGTAAATGTATTGGAAAATGGGGAAGCTAGGTGGCACAGTGGATAGAGCATCAGCCCTGGATTCAGGGGGACCTGAGTTCAAATCCAACTTCAGACACTTAACATTTACTAGCTGTGTGACCCTGAGCAAGTCACTTAACCCCAATTGTCTCACCCCCCCCAAAAAAAATTAGAAAAAATATTGAGGAATAAGTTTTCTCTAGTTTATTAAGTAAATAATATTTGACTGATTGGGATGGGAGATCTAAGCTTAATTGACTGAGAGATATGTTGAAATTTTTAGCACTAATGAGGAAATATTCATACCAACTCCTGGATTATCCTAACATTTGAAGTGATAAGATTAAATAAGGGAATGAGAGATAGCTAAGATACAAGGGTCAGTCCAAATAACCTTGCTTCATTGGCTTTTACTCACAATAGCTAACATGAGGGATAAACTTATTTTTATTTTACAGAGGAAAAAAAGTAATGCATAAAAATGGTCATCTATCATATGGTCCACAGTGAATCACAGAAGTAGGATTATAATTCAGAATTCACTGACAACTCAAACTTCATCTGGTAATCTAGCCAACTAAACTAACCATGTTTTCCACAAAAGGAACTAATGCTTTAAAAGAAATTCTAGTTTAAGCGAGTAAAAAGATAAAACCACTTATTTTTAATGAAGTTTACCTATACAGTATGATTATTAGGCATCTTAAACATACTATGTACAAGTCCCACTTTCTTTACCAGATTTTAGCCACAATTTATGGTAGATAGAAAGAGGATATGCTTGTCTAAACTTGGTCTAAAGCACAATTATTCTGATGCTCCTGAAAGTAATTCATTTTTATGTCAATCAAAAGTCCTTTAACTCTTTAAAAGTAGGTCTTGCTTTTTTATACCTGTTCTGAATTCTGAATCCAAAGCTGTCATTAAGAATTTAATTATAATTGTATACTATTATGATGAAATAGATATTTTGATATTTTCCTTAAATCACCAGCCAAGTGATCTCTAATCATCAACCTATTTGCCTTTGAGATCTAAGGATCAAACTTCTTGGGATGGTTCTCTATACCTCCCACCAGGATGCTGTGCATAACAAAAACAACCCTTAAAAAGAATGATGCACTTCAAACAGTAAAATACACCCCTTCTGGGTCTTTCAACTCTTAAGAATTCCTAAATTAGTAAGAAAAGGAACTACAGAGTAGCAACATTTGGATACATTTCCTTTGTGTGGAGGACTAAGCTAAGAATTGCATAGGAAAAATCAAAGAACAGTGATTTCTTCCCTAGAACCACATGCATAACTGTAGGTTTTACCTATCAGGCTTTCTTAATTTGAACTCTGTGAACCTTTCTGCTTCAAAGATCAATAGGCCCTAAATTGCATTTTAATATTTCTAACACATAACTTGTTTTGCTTGTGCTTCAGGTTATATATTTTAAATATTTAAAAGCTGTCCATGTAGCCATTTAGACTAATAGTCTCCCAAATAAATGTTTGAAATACACATGAAAATGCAACTTTCAAAAATGTCATTAATGATCAAAGAGTAAAGCTATGAAAAATAAGAGAAAGAAAATCAAGTGAATTAGAATTTTAAAATAAACCCCTGGGTTTATGAATACTAACTCAATTTAGACAAACTTGATCATAAAAATATGTGGCAGATTTCTCCATTATATAATGACATATTTTAAAACTGTAATTCATATGGGGAAAGGAGAAAATTATATTTTTATCTATATTAGAAAGTGATTCTTTGCCAAAAAAAGTATAGATGTAAAAATCCTTTTATAGTAAAACATGAAATTCGTAACTTCTATATTTTTAAGTTTAGCATCCTTTATCTTCATTTCTTTGCTGTATAAACACTTTCATTAACTTAAAAAAACTTTGATGACAACATCACATTTCCAATTTACATAAATACATGGAGACATGTTTGTGTGCGTGTGTGTGTGTGTGCGTGTGCGTGTGCGTGTGCGTGTGCGTGTGCGTGTGTGTGTGTGTGTGTGTGTGTGTGTGTGTGTGTGTGTAATTCATCACCTAAAAAGTCAATGTGAAATTCTGTCTCTTTTTAGTCCTGAGGTACCACGCTATACAGAAAAGCATCATTGTGCTTTACCAGATGGTGGGAGAAAAGCAAATAGCAATTTCTTCTTAGAAGTACATTTTTTCACAAAACTCGATTCATTTCAGTGTTATATATTTTATTCAGCTAACTGATCAAGCTACATTTATATCATTTCTTTTTTTTTCTTTTCTTTTTTGCGGGGCAATGAGGGCTAAGTGACTTGCCCAGGGTAACACAGCTAGTAAGTATCAAGTGTCTGAGGCTGGATATGAACTCAGGTCCTCCTGAATCCAGGGCCGGTGCTCTATCCACTGTGCCACCTAGCTGACCCCCAAGCTACATTTATATCAAGGATAAATTATAACATGTTATGTCAGAACATTTTTTTTTTGTTTGGTTTTTTTTTAAGGGGCAATTGGGGTTAAGTGACTTGCCCAGGGTCACACAGCTAGTAAGTGTTAAGTGTCTGAGGCTGGATTTGAACTCAAGTACTCCTGAATCCAGGGCCAGTGCTCTATCCACTGCGCCATCTAGCTGCCCCCTATGTCAGAACATTTTAATTTTACTTATAATCAACAATTTTTTAAAAAATTCTATAACATACTTCTCATAGATACTATATCTCGTTATTTGTTACTTAACAACATAGAAATGCTGTTAAATAAAAGACACTAACAGAATCTCACTGTTGGAGAAGACCTCAGAAACCCACGAGTTCAACCTGATTGACCAAGAATTCCCTCTACAATGTAGTCAACAAGAAGTCATTTTGGCCTTGACTTGAAGACCTCTCCAGAGGGGAGAATAAAGGGGTCTGCTCCATTTCTAGATAACACTAATTGTTGGGAAGTTTCTTTTTATATCAAATTAAAACCTATACAACCTCCACCCAGTGCTCCTAGTGGTGTTCTCTAATGCTAAGCAGAGGAAGAGGAATTTCTTTTCCATGACAAACCTATTTTCAAATATGTGAAGGTAGTTATGATATGGGAAGCAGGGGTAAGGCTGAAGGGTGGGGTGGAGAAGTGATATTAAGAGAAAGAGTTAAAGTTTTGGAGTCAGGGGACCTGGGTTCAGACCCTAGATCTAGTTCTTCCTACCTGAATGACCTTAGAATAGTCATTTAAATCTTTCTGGGCCTCAGGGGGGTGGCTAGACTAAAAAATATCTAAAGTGTCTAAAAGGTGTAAGGGACCTCAACTCAGAGGCCAGCTAGTGCAACTCCCTTATTTTTCACATGAGGAAACTGGGGCCCAGGAAGGGTGACTTGCCCCAACATTACACAAGCAAAAAGCATCATAGATGGGATTTGATCTTATATCCCCCTCCTTCCCCAAGTATTTTCTTCTCTATGCTAAATCACTAGTTCCTTCAACAAGTCTTCATTTGATATGATTTGAAGGCCTTTCATCATCCCAAATGCCCCACGCTATGCTCTCTCCAAAGCATTTGTCTTTGCCACTACTGTTATTCCTTCCAGAAAAACTCACCTGAATACTTTAAGCTCTGTACAAATAAAAGTGCCAGTGCATTATAATAAGCTTTAAATTAATATATTTCCTATGTCCACCTACAATTGTTCTCATTTGCAGCTTATTTTAAAAGAAATTAAAGAATTTTATTTTATATATTCCATACATATAGGTGGCAATATAAATTTCTACTAATCATGCCAACTTCACTTTAAGCATGGTCACATGAAATTTTAAAAAATACTTACTGTTTATTGAAGAAATATGGTTGTGTTCCTAGTCTTTGAGAAAGAGCTTGACAGCACTGGTCTACATCTTCTAAGACCTATAATATTTTTTTTAAAAAACAGGAAAAAGAAAAAAATACTTTCATTACCAAAGCAATGAAATTTATCTTTCAAACTTCATTCATATCATATTCTATAGTGAAATTCTGAATGAGAAGCAACAGAAATGTAAATATAAATATAAAATATATATTTATGGAAAGCATGCATGCAAAACATATATATGTGTGTGTGTGTGTGTGTGTGTGTGTCTGTCTGTCTGTCTGTCTACATATCAAATTTAAGCCAAACTATATTCCAAATCCTCCTATGCAAAGAGGTGATTTGGGTTCCTCAAAAGCTCTATAAGCTTCAGCTGGTCCAACCAAGCTGCAAAGACTTTTAAGTATGGGTCAAGCAACAGAGCAAGATTACCCTGGTTAAGTCAGAAGAGGCTTATCTCCAAAAGGTCTGCCATCAGGATGTCAATCTTTCAGACAAATCAACTAAATGAACCCAACTACTAATGTGTAGAGAGGTTATAATTGATGTCAGTGCAGAGGGAGGCATTTACACTAATGAAATCACAGCTCTGTTAAGGCCCCCGAAGCCCAGTCCATCCGTATCTCTAACACAGAAGTAGCAGTTTAATAATATGGAGAGCCCTAGGAGAAAATCTGAGAGATGGCTACCTTTAAATGCCACACACACTGAAATCCAAAATTTCAGAAATATTATCTTCAGGTAAATGCTATTTTTTCCAAATACCTTCATAACAGATTAAACAATAGTAGTATTTATTCATAGACCAGCATACTTATATTATTCTGTGTACAGTCTTGAGCCTTTTCCCATCTCATATAACACTTTTAGTTCACCATCAGTTTAACATGTCTGAATTGTTTTTCCATTAGCATTTTGATAAATTTTCTTTGCTTCATCCTCATTCCTTGTCACAAACAGCTACTTCTGATACTGCTGGACAGGGTTAAAGGTAACTATGGGTAAAGACAAAACTGATTTACCAACACAAAGACTGAAAACATCATATTGTCTTGGAGTATTTCAAAATACTACTTACTTTTCTATATATTAAATCAAAGGGAAGGGGAAAGATACGTTCAAAGTTGTATGACTAAGTCAAACTACATATAGGATGTCCCAAAAGTCTAAGCACAGTTTTAAGCTATTAAAGCTTAACATATAGATGTCCCAAGATAGCTTAAAACTACACTGACTGTATTAAGGAATAAAGACATGATGGGAAATGATTTCCTGGTTTTACAATGCTTTGGTGTTTTAAATACAATAAAGAATCATGGTATCATTGAGGATTCTTAAAAATACATGAAAACTAGAAATTTCCACTTTGGTATTTATTGGACTGACCTGATCCAGAGTCTTGTTACCCCATCCAATGGCTTTCATCTTGCGTTTGACTTCCCATTGTTTTTGATAAGCCAAGATGTGGTTCAGAGGCCAAGGATAAGGAAATCCATATCGAGAATGAGTGATCTAAGTCAGAAATAATTTTTAAAGGGAAATAATATTTTACTTCTAGAAACAAAAGCTATTTTCTAAAAGGAAATGCTGGGAATACTGTGCATTTTGAGAGCTGATCCTATTTGTATACACTGAACATTTTGGCAGGAATGGGAAAACAACAAATACTACCATCTTAAAAAAATTAAAGTTTTAAACCATTCCCTTTAAAAATATATAAACTTTTATGTACTTTACAACCAGTTATATCAAACAATGACACATAGCTTCCTTAAAATGTATATGCAAGCAAAATTAAAGTAAGTGAAAAACTGTATCACTAATGGTATAAACCACAATGTTTCATTTATGAGCAGGGACTTGCAATTGTGAGCAAAAGTGTTTTCTCATTAAATTTTAATTAAGATAAATGTTGCAGAACCACTCACCTCCCCTACTGTAGCTTCATCACACCACTGAAGATACAACTAGGAACAAAAGAACATTCACTACAACTTTAGAACACCAAGGAAAAACGAAATGAACAAAATTATTTCTTACAATTGTAATTTTTATAAGCCAACTTTTTATAAGCTACATCTGTGGGGCTTTTCTTCTGGCTTACATTTCTAAACAACCAATGGTGATACTTTATAAAAACTATTTCTTATTCATAAAGCACATCTCTAAGGAGTTTAAACTGCTTTATATTTGTCATTTAAGAAAGCCTCAAAGAATCTCTGTACAAGATAAAAGAGAAAGAGGTTCAGACATGAAAGGGGCCTCAGAGGTTATCTACTTCAACCTCCTCATCTTACTGATGAGAAGAAGTTAAATAACATGGAAGGTGACACAGGTAAGGATTTGAACCCAAATCCTTTAACTATATCCAGTGAGTCTTCCACAGTACTCTACTATCCTACACAAAATTTTTTTTCATAGAAATTGTATTTTTAATAGCAAACTGAATAACATTATTTCTTTAAAAATAGAGAAATTCAAACAAAGATAAGAAATAAGGTATTTGTGGAGCTGGAGAGGATCCAAGTGTCTTGCCTATATACTGTACTGGTCTGCCCTAGTATAACATAGACCTCCAGACAACAACTGACTTAAGTAGTGGATAGAACACTGGTCCAAAGGTCAGGAAAACCTGAATTTGAACACTCACTGTGTGACCTTGGAACCTCTGTTTGTCTCAGTTTCTTCATCTGTAAAATGATGATAACAAGAGCACCTGTCTGCCATGGTTGGTGTCGGGATAAAGTGAGATAATATTTATAAAGGACTGCATAAATGCCATTGTTGTTATTATTATTACATCACACTTGGGATGTTGTAACACATGTAAAAATACATTCATCAACTTTTCAAGTACAGTTTCACATAGAGGAATGACTTAAAGACTTTTTATGAGCCAAACACTCTGCAAATTTTATGTAACTACATAAATGTGAGGCATTATTACTATTTCTATTAGTAGTAATAATGGTAAACTAAAAGGCATTTTAAATGACCTAATTTTTCAAAACCTGCCTGACCTGTTTTCATCACTTAATTTAAAATAAAACAAACTAGATATTACTTTTTTACAGGAAAATAAAATTGTTTATTATACCTCTGCTGTCAACAGCATATTATTGACTAATTCCATGTAGGCTTTCATTTCTGCTTTTTGGACTTCATCCAACCCGTCACTAAGAGAATGGCCCTAAAGGGAATTAAAAAAAAAATGTTAAAGCATTATACTGTATCAAACGATACTAAAACTTCCAGTTATTTTCCTATTAGCTTGTCTTAACATCATGTCTTAACATAGTTACAATTACATTAATCTCCCAAAATACTTTCTAAAGTACATAAAATCTTTAATATGACACAATGCATAAAACCTCATATTCACTGATACACAACTATGCAAATTAGTTTCAGATACTCTTCCATCACAGGAATGTATGTACCTTTTAGTTGGATATTGCAAAGTCACTTAAATACTATATTAGCTTACATTTGCCAAAATGTCAAATCTATCTACAATGCAATTTTTCATTATTCATTTACTTCCACCCCTCCCCCCCAACAAAACAAAATCATAATGGTTACTGAATCCTTAGATTAACACTTGGGAAACTTGTTAATAATACTCTTCATTATAAGCTAGAATTCACTATAAGTAGGTCTCCCTCAGCTTACCATCCAAAGGATTTAGCAACTGAAATAAAGAAAGCAAACTTTGTTAAAGGATGATTTCACCTATTAGGCAGCTCAGTGTACTTACAAATGGAAGTCAAAGCACTAAATATAAATACATACTGCTTAATGCACAAATGATGCTTTTACAAGGACAAGAATGCAAGAAGCAAAGGCTTTTATTAGCTATAATTTTAAGGCTTAAGCATACAATGCATCTTTTCTAAAAGTACCATACCTGTTGCCAAGAAATAAAAGTATGATACAAAGATGTGTTAGAGCTGTATTCTTATGGAACTGGGAGCCAACCAACAGCAAACATGCATACAGCTTACAGTCAAAATTGAGTAAATTTAAGGTGAAATAACCAGAATAGATAGATTAACCCTCCTAGTTAGCAAATTTTGACATTTTGTAATATTTCAATACTTTTTTATGACTGAAGCTTTCATAAACTATGGTAAGTTAGAAAAATATTTACCAAACTACCATTTGCCAATAATTTATGGTATGGGAAAAAAATTAATACTTTAGAAAAATTTTCCCACTAGTTTATATTGACATTTCATAAAACTAGGTTAAAATCAATGTAAATGTTAAGACATGCTAAAGAATGATGAATGACTTATTTAACAGTAACTGTGATCAAATGCATTTAATATCTTTTTTATTACCTTGGCTTTTACGAATTGGACTATAGGACCAAGTTCTGATACTACTTGATTTCCCACATGAATAAAAGGTACTTTACCTGTTGAAGAAAAAAAAATACTTTTGGGGTAAATTAAAATTTATATGAAAAAAGTACATTAATATACAGATTTGTTTAAATGGCAAATTCTGAATTCTATAAAAATTGATACTGATTTATCAATTTTTGATAAAGGCTGCAATTTTGAAAGAAAAAGAACAAACTGCATCTACCTCTGAAGGTTGACATCCACATATAGTAAAGAGTTTTCTCTCCCAGTGCTTTTGTGAGGATCAAATGAGACAATACATGTAGAGTGCTTTGCAAGTCTTAAAACACTATATAAATGCTACTTGTTGTTATTGTCATCTTCTCTTCCTCTTCCTAGGCAATTTGGCAAATTATTATAATCTAAGAAATTGAGACTACTTCAAATCACTGGGGAAAGCATGTATTCAGAAGTACGAGGCAATCTCAAAAAAAAAAAAAAAAGGAAAAAGAAAAAGATAATATACTATATTGGCAATAAATCCCACCAGAATACAGTCATGTTCTGATAGTATTATTTATGATATGATTTAAGACATTTTAAAAACCTTCCATTTAAAAATTCTTACTGATTTTAAATCACTGAAACATGTACCAAGGATATTTAGTATCATTTATTTTTAATACTCTATTATTATGTCTCGTAGTCACTTTTGTCAAAGTCTATTAATCTGTGAACTGAATAATAGAATATGTTCTGCCAATGTGGGGGTGGCGGGTGAGGGGAAGAGAAAGAGTTGCTATGGATTTTTAAAAACTGACCAGCACATCAAACATTTACTACTTTCTTTCAATGCATATCAACCCAAAATAAGAGTATTAGAATTTATATGAGCAAAATATTTACCAAAAATGAAAAAAAAAAGGCTGCCTCAAAGGCCAATGGATGAAACCTGCTGTCAGACCTAGTTCAAACAGAGTTCACATTAACAGCAGGCTCCTTCATGCTCCCTTTCAATAGATTTGCTCTTCTCTGGCTCACAGTCAGCCTAAGGGTAATGGATGAGGTGAACTGCACCAACAAAAGCCTCATCTGCATCCATAGCATAAAATGCATTACAAAAGAAATGCAGGCCTTTTTGAACTACAACTCAATAGATTTATTTGGAACATACTTCCACTGTGGCCAGTGAAAGGAAGTGGTTTAGTATTCCTGCTCCTGGTTTTATAAATCTTATTAGGAAAAAAAAAATCTCATTTCTACTTAATACCAAGTTGCCTCTTCTTTCTTAAACTTATCATGTCTTACTTGAAAACGACTATACCAATTTAAGCTATTAATACTCCACATCTTTCTCTGACTCATGAATGAAAATAATTTATGAATGAAAGGGTTCTATGAACAGGCTAAACTGAAAGTAATTTCCCAGTGTGCTTAATTTTAAAATAAAATTTAATTTTTTATCCCTGACTCAAAAACAATTTGGATCAATAATTATGACTAAGGATATGCTGGAGAGATGAAGTACAACATTACTTTTACACCACCAGCTTTGTTTAGAATTGGAAACAAAGCTATCGCCTGATTATTTTGCAGGTATCTGACATCTGCACACTGAGGCTGTCGTTGTCTGGCACCAATCATGTGGCACTGTCTGAATTATTTTCTTCACAAAAGAAAACTCTGGGTTTCATGCTTTTCACAGGATGTAAAATAAGAGCTGGTCTCGCCTTGGTTTCTATTTAACGTTCCCTCCATTTCTGCACAAAGTTAACAAGATGAAGACACCAAGGAGGTTTGAAGAATCTTCTCTCTTAAAAATCTTTAAAAGGACAGATGTTCTGATTGCACATATATAATCTATATCAAATTGCTTACCACTTTAGGGAGGGGTAAGGGAAGAAAGGACAAAAACTTAGAACTCAAAAAATTTTTTTAATGAATTGTCTTTTTTAAAAAAAAGGGACAGATAGTTCAAGATAAAGTATAGCCTTCTTTAGGAACAGGGGGATGGACTAGATGGCTTCTCAAGACTTTTTTTCTCCTTAAGATTTTAATTTTACCTACGAGTACAATAGTCTTTTATGAGATCCTATGTTATCATCTTTAAAACGTTAGCTGTCCTGGAAAGGTCAACTGGAATTTGTGCTCAAAGGACCATTTACAGATAAAGTCACAGACACAATGCTCTTTGCCTCACCCCTACTGCAATACCTTTCATCATGGAAAAAAATAATAAAAATGCATGAGAAATTATTACCTTGAATGTTGGATCTTAAGTCAGGAAATCTGGATTCAAATCCTGCCTCATGATCATACTCGCTATGTGACCATGAGAAGGTGGTCACTTATTCTCTCAAAGGCTCTGTTTCCTCATTTGCAAAATGGAAATAATAATATTGCCTGATCAACTTTGTAAGACTGTGAGGAAATTGTTTTGTAAACCTTAAACCACCAGAAGTATGCAAAAGCATTTATTACTGTTGTTTTTATGCAATAATGTGCTCGATAAAATGTTTTCTTAAAGATATCTGGGAGATTTTATCACAAAAATTATTGTTGATGCTTTGTGTAGTTCAGGAAATAAAAACATGGAAGTTCCACTTTAAAATGGGGGAATCTTACAAGTAGACATAAGTCTACAAATGTAGCTGGTATTCAAGTAGAATGTTGAAGTGGGAAGAAGGCAAAAGAATAGTTCTCATTCTCATTTTATTTATTTTATTGCTACACTTGGGATAGAAATCACATTTAACGCTATACTTCATTCAGTTATCTCTATAATGACAAGATACTGTTTCCCCCAAAAAGCACTGCAGCATATTTGCATCAGTTGGTTATTACCAACTGATGCATTCATGAGAGATATTTCTACCTAGGTATAATTATTGCCATATCAAAACCAACATTATAATAATCGTGTCAAATGCATTTGGAATTCATTAATTTTGGAGAGCACATAGCACTATACTAGACCATATTTTTTTATTAAATGAACTAAAATTGTTTAGCACATGCTGTGTAATGGCATTATGAACGATAAATATTACTTTTATATTTGTCATTTTACATCTCAGAAATGACAATAGACATGAAAATATCAGAAAAGCAGCAATGTTAATATAATAGCATCCTTTAGACTTTATCTAAAAAAGTACTCTCAGCATTCAAAGAAATAAGAAAGATGGGACTAGAAGCCATGAGTTTTCAATTGGTGATTTGTGTAGATCTATGGCAAGTCATTTTAGTTATCCTACTTATTGATGTTCTTCCATCTGTAAAATAGTAGAACTGAATAGATTAAGTCTTGAATAGATTAAGATTTACAAAATGTTCTGAAGATGAAAAGAACTCTGTGTAAGGGCTAAATGTAAGATGACAAGGAAGATTTAAAGAATTTAGGGATAGAAATTCTAGGTTACCAAAAAAAAAAAAGGAAAAAAGAAATACTAGGTTATACATTCCCATAACAACTCATTTTTGATATCACTTTCCATAACATTCTAAAAATGGTCTTCACTTAAATGAGCAGGCATTACCATCCTAAGTAAGATTCTTGAATTTAAACAAGGTTGATTTTATAATTCCAAATACTAGCAAGCTGCAGTATAGTCCAAAAAATACTAGGGCATTAAAAGGATGTTCTGTTTTTATGTCTGGATGTAACAAGAATATTATTAACACGTTAGTGGTTTATTTAGTACAGCTAAAAGAGCATATCACTTACCAGATGGGGACATGTATTCAGCATTTGCTCTACAAACCACTTTGATGGGGAGCTCGCACATTTGCAAAAAGGCCTGGAAACCAGGAGATGCAGAGTAAAGCAATGAGAATTGTCATTCATTAGGATTTCCCAAAACAAACTGCTAGTAGAACAGTAACAGTTCAAGCCAGTAGTATATTAAATACCATTTTTATCGCAAGAAAATAAAATGTATACATTTTATTAAAAAAAAATCACTATAATTTATGTAAGCACTGGCAAAATGATATGAAAAGATCCAGCAACACAACTTTGCTGTGAAGCACCTGTTTTCCAAACACAAGCAAAATACCAACTTACTATTAATAGTCAATATTGCTAGTCAGATACCAATGGATAAGATAAAGCATTTGCACATCCTTAAGAATGCAAATATAAAACCTTACAAATCTATTCTGACTTTTAAAAATCAATTGATATTTTAATTGTTCCTGTTTAGTTCTCTCTTCTTCCCCTGGAATTGTGATTAGTTTTCATTTTCTCTTGCTCCCCAGTACCCACTCTTAATGATCTTCCCAAAATGCTGCTGATTTCTGCAACTTCAGCTGCTCTAACATAATCCTTTAAAATCTGCTTTCTTTACCAGCTAGTTCACCTTAAAATGTTGAAGGTCAGTAGCATCTTCCTTGCTGAGGCCAAGGGCCTTCTTTCACAGCTTTTCACAGCCCTCGCTTATCTATCAGTCCTCCTTGTCCAGTGCAATCTACTCAGTTCTCTTTTCCTAATGTTTTTGTCTGTCCCCGGTCCATAATACATGACTTCTCTTCAGTTATCAAACACAGAAGTCCCTCTTCTTTTCATCCTTTAAAATACTTTTGTTTTCTGAAGCTCATTCTTTCAAGTTTTCAATTGCTACCTATAATTTCAAATCTAAAATCTCTAGGCTGAAGAAAAATGTTATAATTAACAATCAAATATAAACTAAGGTAAAACAACACATTAATTTATTGCTTCTTTTTATCCCAACCTGTTATTTCATTAGTATAGGACCCTCTCCGTGAGGAATCTCCCTCTATTAAAGCACATAAGTAACTGTTCTGAAACACAGGGTTTTGGAGTTTCCTGAGCAGTTTTCAAAGAAAGAAATCCAAGCTATTAAAATATATATGAAAAAATGCTCCAAGTTACCAATTATTAGAGAAATGCAAATTAAAGCAACTCTGAGGCTTGACTTCACATCCATCAGATGGGGAAGGATAACCCCCCTCCAAAAAAGAAAAACAATTGTTGGGGGATTGAGAGAATAGGCCCACTAATTTCTGTAACTATGTATTGTGTAACTGTGTAACTACACTAGTTTGTGTAATTATGCATTGATTCTGCTAGTCTGAAAAACAACCTGGGGCTAGGCTCAAAAGTCACTAAATGGGAACTGTTCCAAGAAAATCAAAGATAGGAGATAAGGTCCCGTAGGTACAACATTATTTAAAGCAGCTATTTTTATAGAAACAGAGAATTGGAAACTAAGGGGTTGTCCGTATACCAGGAAATGGCTAAACAAATTATAGTATGCAAATGTAATGGAGGGTTCAGAGAAACACTGGAAGACTTGTATGAACTGATGGAGAGTAACGTGAATAGAGTTGGGAGAAAAATTTATGTATTAGAAAGAAAAACAACTTAAAGAAATGTTCATTGATGAAATGAGTGACTAGTTTTAGAGGACGGATGATGAAACACGCTACCCACTTCTCCATAGAGGTTTGGCATGGTGATTTCGGTCTCCTTTTGTCCTCACAACAGCCCTGGGAGGGGGATGTTGTTGTTATCCCCAGCTTACAGATGAGGGAGCTGAGGCAGACCGAGGTTAAATGACTTGCCTAAAGACGAGACTAGAAAGAAATGGTCTGGTAGAAGATGTTGGAGGGAAGCCAAGGGTCATTTTCTCTAATTCCTTGGGAGTGTGCTACTAATGACTTACATATCACAGGTGTGAATTCAAATACATTTTTAAATTATTAAAGTCAGTCAACTTTAATAGTGCCTCTTAACTCTAGATCAAACTAAAACTTTTGATCCTAAGCTTAAGGCCTTCTACCAGTGCTGGCTCTGATGTAACTAATTACCTGTGTATTTGTGGAAGACGGTCTCTGTGAATGCCATGTCGGAAAAATTCATTACCCCCACAGACAACTTGCCGATGAGTCTCTCTGCATAGACAATTACTGGGCTCTACTCAAAGCTTTTCAAATTTTGTATGACCCATAAGAATTTGTGCTCTGTTGGCATAACCTTCAAGAATCCAGGATCACCTCCATACCACAGTGAGGCATAAGAATAGGAGTTTAATGGAAGTATAAATATATCTGATAAAAATTGACATTAAGAATCAATAAGCAATTAACCCAAATTTATAAATGTAAGGTCTAATCCCCAATGGATAAATGGTCAAAGGACATGAACGAACTGTTCTTGAAGATGGAACACAAATAATCAGTAACCATCAAAACATTTTTTTCAAATTCTTTTAAAATAGAGAAAACCAAATTTTGAAAATTTTGATATGCCACAATATATCTATTGGCAAAGAAAATTTAAACTATAAAGTTCAATGTTAGCAAAACTGTGGAGATTGAGGCATGGTTCTACTGCTGGTAGAACTGTGAACTAGTACAAACTTTGGAATGTAATATGGCAACATATAGCAAGAGTCACAAAAATAAAATGTTCATGATTACATAAATTTTCTGATACACTAAAATTCCAATCCTGACTACACCCTAGTAATTTTTGAAAGAAAAAAAATATGTGTGTGTGTATATATATATATATATATGTGTGTGTGTGTGTGTGTGTATACATATACATATACATATATATACACACACATATATATATGTGTGTATATATCATAGAGTTGGAGCTGGAAGGGACCTTCAAGGTTATCCAGTTTAATTCCTTCATTTCACAATTTAGAAAACTGCGTCCCATAGAGGTTAAATGATTTGCCCAAGGTCACAATAATTGAATAAATTCTACTAAATGGATATAATCCTATTATTCTCATGTCATAAGAAATGTTAAATATCAATATCCAAATATCCAAAGATTTGCTGTTTGTCCTTCATTCTCAAAGAGGACCAATGACATAAAGTAGACTGAAGAAAGCAGAATCAGAGTAATATATATAGTGACAATGACAAAAATAAATAACAGAAATAAATATTTATGTAGACAGAAGAGACCAGAATGAAACATGGGATCAAACCATTTTTTAAAAAATTATTTTGTTCAAATTAACTAGACATTTTAAAAACAGCATAAATAATTTAAAATTTTCAATTTTAGTATAAACCTTTTTAATTTTAACAAAATGTTTACAATTAACTAAGGTGATGATTAATTTTGTGATGTATAAAATCTAAATGTGGGTCCTAACCACCCCCCCAGTTTTTTGAGGGAAACTGGCTAAGATTTATTGATAAATTCAGCAAGAGTTTAGGCTTTTAAGGATTTATTAAAGTATATTAGAAGTTAGTGAAGAGAGAGAAGTTGAGAAAGCCACCTTTATTTAGCCAGCCACGCTTCTATAGAGAACACATGGAGCAGATCTGTAGTTAGTACAGTTGTACTCTGTTCTGCCCCTGCCGCCACCATGCCAAAATTCTGGACAAAAAGAGAGCAATCCAACAAGCCAGCTTCAATTTCCTACATCCTGTCTCCCTCCCCAAAAGGGGAGATCCTTCAAGCTGATTGGTTGAAGGTGGTCTCCTGTTGATGGTGTAGTCCACAGCCTCTGAGAACAACACCCTACTCAGGGCCAGCCAGGTGTGGTCTTGATTTAATCATTCTTAAGTAGGTTCTCAGTCAGTTTCTCAGTCTCACCCAATTCAATCAACTCCAAATCAATCTTCAGGTGGGGCCCCTGGGCATCTGCCAAATCCCATTATTTTACCACAATTTTGAAAACATTTTTCAAAGGTCACTATGAGATTTCAGTTGTCCATTAGTTAACAAGTTCTATAGTTGGTAAAACTGTAAAGAGATTATCTTCTTGTTGGGATTATTATGCATAGTAGCAATGAACCAATCAAAAATCAGAAATACAACATTTCACAACAAATAAGATGCTTAAGTCTAGACCACTTAATCCCTAGTTTACTTTCCTTTTTTAAAAAAGCAACTGGTATAAACCCAAAGACTCCAGCTTCTGGGATAGGAACTCAGTATTTGACAAAAACTGCTGGGAAAACTGGAAGATAGTATGGCAGAAATTAGGCACAGACCAACATCTTACACCTTATACTAAAATAAGGTCAAAATGGATACATGATTTAGACATAAGAGGTGATACCATAGGTAAATTAGGAGAGAAAGGAATAGTGTACCTATCAGATCTTTGGAAAGGTGAACAGTTTTTGACCAAACAAGAGATAGAGTATATTATAAAATGCAAAATGGATGATTTTGATTATATTAAATTAAAAAATTTTTGTACAAACAGAAGCAATGCATCCAAAATTGGAAGGGAGGCAGAAAACTGGGAAACAATTTTTGAGGCCAGTGCTTCTGATAAAGGCCTCATCTCTAAAATATATAGGGAATTAAATCAAATTTATAAGAATCCAAGTCATTCCCCAATTGAGAAATGGTCAAAGGATATGAACAGGCAGTTTTCTGATGAAGAAAACAAAGCTATCTATTCCCATATGAAAAAATGCTCTAAATCTCTAATGATTAGAGAGATGCAAATTAAAACAACTCTGAGGTACCACCTGACACCTATCAGATTGGCTAAAATGACAAAAAAGGAAGATAATAAATGTTGGAGAAGCTGTGGGAAAATTGGAACACTAATGCATTGTTGGTGGAGAGCTGTGAGCTGATCCAACCATTCTGGAGAGCAATTTGGAATTATGCCCAAAGGGCAATAAAGCTGTGCATACCCTTTGACCCAGCAATTCCACTTTTAGGTCTTTTGCCCAAAGAAATCATGGAAGGGGGAAAGGGATCCACATGTACAAAAATATTTATAGCTGCTCTTTATGTGGTAGCAAGGAACTGGAAGTTGAGGGGGTGCCCATCAATTGGGGAATGGCTGGACAAGTTGTGGTATATGAATGCAATGGAATACTATTGTGCTGTAAGAAATGATGAGCAGGAAGAGTTCAGAGAAACCTGGAGGGTCTTATGTGAGCTGATGATGAGTGAGATGAGCAGAACCAGAAGAACATTGTACACAGTATCATCAACATTGAGTGTTGACCTACTGTGATGGACTATATTCTTCTCACCAATGCAATGGTACAGAAGAGTTCCAGGGAACTCATGATAGAAGAGGATCTCCAAATCCAAGAAAAAAAAAAAGAAAGAAAGAACTGTGGAGTATAGATGCTGATTGAACCATATTATTTCTTTTGTTTTGGGTGCTGTTGTTTTTTTTTTCTATTTTGAGGTTTTGCATCACTGCTCTGATTTTTTCTCTTGTAACAGGATTAATGCAGAAATAGGATTAATGTTATTATGTGTATATATATATGTGTGTGTATATATCTATATCTATATCTATATGTATAGAGATATATAGACATAACCTATATCAGATTACCTGCTGTCTAGGGGAGGAGGGAGGGAGGGGAGGGAGGGAGAAAAATCTGAAATTGTAAAGCTTGTATAAACAAAAGTTGAGAACTATCTTTACATGCAACGGAAAAAATAAAATACCTTAACATTAAAAAAAAAAAGCAACTGGTATTTGATTTTGGCCAATTTTAAAACCCTACACTTCTTACAATAGGACACCACAAACAATCATTTTAGTTAGAATAAGTTAAAATTTATGCTGTGTATGTCTTCCTTATCTTTTGATTCAGAAGAGCATTTCTGACCTACAGAATTTAAAAAGCTAAACAAATTTATCAGAATATTTTTTTTAATAACAGCAGCACCACAGGGGCAGCTAGGTGGCACAGTGGATAAAACACCAGCCCTGGATTCAGGAGGACCTGAGTTCAAATCTGGCCTCAGCCACTTGACACTTACTAGCTGTGTAACCCTGGGAAAGTCACTTAACCCTCATTGTCCCACCCAAAAATAAATAAATAAATGATAGTAGCACCACAAATAGAATTTTCTATTTAAAACTTTTGTTAACCTTCATATGGTATGGGAGGGGAGGCAGTGTTCATACCTGTGACTTGGCAAAAAGATCAGGACTGTTGAAGGCTCAGATGATGATTAGCATTTTTTAGCAACAAATTAGGTTTTCTTAGACATAATACCACTGCACACTTAACAAACTACAAGCACAATGTAAACGTAACTTTTATATGACCTGGGAAACCAAAAATTTACGTGACTCAATTTATTGCGATATTCGATTTATTGCAGTGGTCTGGAAACAAATCTGCAATACCTCTAAGATACACCTGCACACCATTACTGTAAGTTGCTTCAAGGATCCCTGATTTTAACTATGTTCAGGTATCATCACCAATATAGACCACAACCTCTCTACAATTTAGTAGAGCATTACTTGGGTTGCTATAACTAAAAAACAAACAAGCAAAAAGGGTGGGGTATGGTGGCGGGGTTGCTAGTTTCAACCTTTTGGTGATGCACCTCTTCAAACTGGGCCTTTCCAACTTGGCAGGGCCTGGCATAATATTCCACAGACTTGGCATTACGCCACAGCAAAACATGAGAGTAGGGCTTTTATGAAGGGAGTAAGGAAAAGAGACACATAAAAGTAGGATTTCAATAAGAATTAGCTAAGTGACAGGGGCAGCTATAGATGACACAGTGGATAGATAGTCTGAGCCTGAAATCAAGAAGACCTGAGTTCAAATCCAACCTCAAACACTTAGTAGCAATGTGACCCTGGGCACGTCACTCAAAACCTCTATTTGCCTCAATTTCCTCATCTGTAAAATGGGAATAAAAGCACCTACCTCCCAATGCTGTTGTGAGGATCACACAAAGTAGTCATTGTAAAGTGTTTATTAGTACAATGTCTGGCACATAGTAAACATTATATAAATGTTAGTTATCAGTAGTGGTGGTGGTAAAGAAGGTCATGGTTATCAGGCTTAGAGGTTCCACTAAGAGTCACTTCCATTGAATTCTTGGAGAAAGTTGTCTATTTATCACTGTAAACTTCACTATAGGGTTTTTTGTTTTTGTTTTTTAAACTTTTTTTTTTCTTTTTAGGGCAATGAGGGTTAAGTGACTTGCCCAGGGTCACACAGCTAGTAAGTGTTAAGTGTCTCAGGCCAGATTTGAACTCAGGTACTCCTGACTCCAGGACCGGTGCTTTATCCACTGCGCCACCTAGCTGCCCCACTATAGGGTTTTTAAGTGAGCAAAATGAAGTTCTCAAATAAAAATTAATTCTATAATTCTGAATACTGAACAATCCACTCAAATAACACTTCCAAGATTTTTAGAAAGGAACTTCCCTTCGAAAGGAAAGTGTAATATAATAGCAGGACCATCATCAAGATTACCATCTTTTCAATGACATAAATGGTATGCCAATTATAAGGCTATTTATCCATCTTTGACCACAGAAATAGTCATTTATTTTTTATATGTACCTGAACCCAAATTGGGCCAGCATAGATTTTAATTATGATAAATGATTAAGATCACTCAACTTGTTCCCATACTTTGGATGGGCACTTTAATGCAAACTAAATGACTGACAAGATGAAATAATTGTGATCAAGGATTTGGCACACCCTAGTAGCATAATGTTCCATACCAATGTCAATCACTGCTAAAATCAGACCTCCTCAAAGAAAAAGCTGACATCTAAAAGTGATTAGGCTAAATAGAATGAAAACAACTTGCACTAATAGAGTAGGTACTATGGCATCCTGTGGGTGCTCAATCAATATCTGATGATTTTATGAAAGACCATGATGCTTTAATTCAAAATGGGATAAATAGCAACTAATCTGAGGATTCTTTCATTTACTGTCTAATTGCCAGCATATAAAATTCTCACACTATTGTAATTGTTCATGGTTACACTTGGCATAATAAAAATATAGGGCTCAGAGCACTGGCCCTGGAGTCAGGAGGACCTGAATTCAAGTGCGGCCTCAGACACTTAACACTTACTAGTTGTGTGACCCTAGGCAAGTCACTTAACCCCAATTGCCTCAAAAAAAAAAACAAAAATAGGGCTCAGGGACCAAGGAAGTACGTAAGTCCATCTCAATCACCAAATTGGACAGGATAATAGCTTGGATAGAAAACAAACTATCTACATGAATCAATACACACTGAAGTAAATAAGAGTCAAGAAAACAATATCG
Organism: Dromiciops gliroides; assembly: GCF_019393635.1. Classification (NCBI taxonomy): domain Eukaryota; kingdom Metazoa; phylum Chordata; class Mammalia; order Microbiotheria; family Microbiotheriidae; genus Dromiciops; species Dromiciops gliroides. The sequence continues at coordinate 437,125,429 of NC_057863.1, forward strand.
TTAAAAAAAAAAAAGAAAACAATATCGTTATCCCTTCCACATCTTTGGGACTAGAGGTATGGTGCCTCTACAATCTAGAAAATCCATGTAAAATGTTTTGGCCCTCCCTTTGTACCAGAGAAGAAGTCAGAATTATTATGGTATTAAAAGATAAAATATGTTGATATTATACAACACATATATTTGGTGCATTTCTGAGTTTCTAAACTTTTTCTGTGTTGTCTGCTGGCCACTGTGCGCTATCTACAGTGTCTGCAAAACTCCCCCAAAATTCCCATTTAGTTTCTTATGCAATATATCAAAACCATGATGGGGAGTCATGATATGGAGAAAGATAACTGTATGCAGCCATGCAACAACGACTACAACAATGTAAATGGAAAGAACCAACACACACATACACATATACACAAATGAAACCAAAGGTGAACATTGCAAAATTATAAAGAACAAACTTGGCTTGAAAGAAGAGATATGAGACACTTCTATTCCACCCCTTTGCAAAGGTGGGAAGTCTACAAGTATTACATGCTGAATGTATTTTCAGATTTTTTAAATGTATAAATCAGTCATGCTGATATAGGATGGCTCTCTGGGAAGGGAAGGAGGAGGGATACTGGAGAAAAGTAAGGTGGTGTAAAAAACAAAATACATTTTAAAAACCCTTTTCGTTCAAATTCAGCCTCAGACACTTGACACTTACTAGCTGTGTGACCCTGGGCAAGTCACTTAACCCCAATTGCCTCACCAAAAATAAAAAAATAAAAAACCCTTTTCTGAAGGTAGGGAGGGACGAAGGGAGGGAAGGAGGGAAGGAGGGAAGGAGGGAGGGAGGGAAGGAAGGAAGGAAGGAAGGAAGGAAGGAAGGAAGGAAGGAAGGAAGGAAGGAAGGAAGGAAGGAAGGAAGGAAGGAAGGAAGGAAGGAAGGAAGGAAGGAAGGAAGGAAGGAAGGAAGGAAGGAAGGAAGGAAGGAAGGAAGGAAGGAAGGAAGAAAGAAAGAAAGAAAGAAAGAAAGAAAGAAAGAAAGAAAGAAAGAAAGAAAGAAAGAAAGAAAGAAAGAAAGAAAGAAAGAAAGAAAGAAAATTATAAAATGTCCTAAACCAATTTCAATCACATCTAGTGGTAAAAATGTTCTATCCTTCAGGGCTGTCCATGGCAATCCATGTATTGAAATGTTAGTCCACAGTGACAAGCAGAAGTCTATTTCTCAGGCAATCATTGGACAATGGATACAACAATGTCCAGAATTTTCCTGCATGATCACCTGACAAATTACAAGCTCCATAAAAGGTAGAGATGGCAGCAGTACTAGAAGCAATTTATCATGTAATGAAATGCCGGACACATCACACAAACAAGTATGATGACCAAGAGATGGACAGCCTGCATTTTAAAGAGGATACTATGGGATCCGAAACAGGGAAAAAACTAGGTAGGGTAAATCAGTGGTCTAGGTGTTACACAAAAATGAAAACAGCAAACACAAGATTGTCTATTTGGGTACTGACTGGATCTGTTTATCATGTTGAACAATGACAGATCTCAAGGTAAATTATAGATGGATTAAAAAAGAATGAGCATTACTAAGTAGAAATATGGATAAAGGAAAACTATGACGAATGTTTTTTAAATGGCAGTATCATTATTTGAACGGTTCAAGTAGCATATTTATGTGAGGACATGATAGGTACGATAAGGCAGAAGTAGTAAGTAAAACAATTGTGCTCTATAAATATCCATTCGATACACTTGAATACCTATTGTGTTCAAGGTACTGTGGGGATTATGAAAATGTATCTAAAACATGATCCTGAACACTAAGAACTTAAAATCTCAAGGGATACTATAAGTTTCTTATCTTGAAAATCTTCATGTCAGAAAATTTCACCAAAGAGAATGGGTATCTTTAATGAGTTTACCACCCCAAAAAACCACAATAGAAATAAAGACCATTATGTCATTGGGATGACTGAAAATAGTACCTAATGAAGATCAGTGAGGAAGCATAATGCCCACCTCCTGATAGAGATTCAAATGCAAAATGAGTCATACATTTTTTGAACATGGCCAATCTGGAAACTTGTTTTGCTTGACTGTGCATCTATGTTTGAGGATTTGTTTTTCTTTATTTCTTTTTTTTCCAATGGAGGAGACAATAGGAGATGAAAGAAAATAAATGTTTGTTAACTTTAAATTTCCCAGGAAAGAAGCAAAAAGCAATCACTTTAGGAGAACATGTGAATTCTCTTCTGACCTTTAAGAAAAGATGCAAAGAAATTACTTAAGGGTAATAGACCTCCAAGGAGAATGTGATGAAATCAACAACAACAACAACAAAAAGCTACCACAAAAAGAACTGCTATAAATGTTCTTGTACAGATAGGTCTTTTTCTCTTTGGGGGGATGTCTTTGGGATATAAACCTAGCAGTGGTTTCGCTGGATCAAAGGGCATGCACAAATCTTTAGGCATAGTTCCAAACTGCTCTCCAGAATGGTTAGAACTTTTCACAACTCTACCAACAGTAGATTAGCAACCCAGCTTCCCCACATCCCCTCCAACAACCAGTATTTCCCTTTTTTTTGTCATATTTGCCACTGTGATGGGTGTGAGGTGATACCTCAGAGTTGTTTTAATTTACATTTCTCTGATCAATAATGATCTAGAGCATTTTTTCCTATGATTATAGATAGCTTTGACTTCTTTGTCTGAAAACTGCCTGTCCATATCCTTTGACCATTTATTAATTGAGGAATTACTTCTATTTTTATACATTTGAAGGGGGTAGCTAGGTGGCACAGTGGATAAAGCACCAGGCCCTGGATTCAGGAGGACCTGAGTTCAAATCCAGCCTCAAACACTTACTAGCTATGTGACCCTGGGAAAGTCACTTAACCCTCACTGCCTCGCCAAAAAAAAAAAAAAAATAAAAGAGAGAGAGAGAGAGAGAGAGAGAGAGAGAGAGAGAATGAAGGACAAAGAACAACCATATCTGGTATACATTTGACTCAGTTTTCTATAAATTTGAGAAATGAGGCCTTTATCAAGATTTTTTAAAAGAATGGTCACGTCCAACTCTTTGTGACTCCATTTGGGGTTTTCTTGGCAAAGATACTGGTATGGTTTGCCGTTTCCTTCTCTGGGTTCTTTTAAAGATGAGGAAACTGAGGCAAACAGGGTTAAGTGACTTGCCCAGGTTCACAAAACTAAGAAGAATCTGAGGTCAGATGTGAACTCAGGAATGAGTCTTCTTGACTCCTGGCCCAGCACTCTTATCCACTGTACCAACTAGCTGCCCCAGATGTCACAGATATGTCCAGTCTAATGAAGAGCCAAGAGGGGCTGAAGGGGGTAGAAAAAGCAATCTTTAAATCACACTCATCTATCTGAAGGAAGAGGAGAAAGAAGTCCTTGAAAAGTTTATCTTAGGTTAAAACTGGGAGAGAAAAAGAGAGAGGGAGGGGGGTAAGATATTGATTTATTAATGGAGGAAGTAAAAGAAAGAAGAGAGTGTAAGAAGAAGAAGAGGAGAGAAAAAATGTGATTAAACAAAGTCTAACTTTGGAATGATAACAGTGAAATAAGAGGGATTAAATACAATGTTGGTAAAATAATGAATGTACCAAGTTATATAATACAGTAGAGGAAAACCCAAGTTTAACAATTATATCCCAAAATACAAATGGCTTATAAATGGCTGAACTCACTTGGGTGGAGATGGGTTAGAGAAATGCAATAATATTCTGTCTACAGAAAACATATCTAAAACATTAAGACTACCTACAGATTCAAAATAAGAGGCCAGAGAAAATAATGCCTCAGCTAACTGTAATCTGAATCATGATTTCAGACAAAGTAGAAGTAAAAATATAAAACATTATAAGAGTTAAATCAGGAAATTATTATCATATTTAAAGTCACTAGAGATAATGAAATATTATAAAATATAGTCTAATTCTGAACATTCACACATTTCTCTTTAGTATCTTCAGTCACATGATTTTATTAATAACTTCATTTTTACTTTCACATTGGCAACTGAACACATTTGTGGCTATGCATAGTAGAAAAAAGAGAGGTGGCATGAGCAAATTTGCTGAGGAATAAGGAATTAGATTTAATGACTCAAGAAGGTCTTTAGGAGAGTGAAGAGAATGATAACAAACAAGCTACCAGGATTGTGCCACTTGGTTTCTAAGCTTGAAGGGTGGCTTGACATATCTGACTAGCTGGCTAGAGACACCAAGATTGCTGATTCCACCATCCATTACAGCCTCAAGGGTAAACATCAACTCACCTATGCTATACTCCCATATGTCAAGACCCTTAAGGATCTCAACTGGTCACAAAGCAGATGTTGTTGACAGATTATTTCAAGGTAGTGAGTCCTTCATGATCTCCAAGAACATCCACCAGCCATAAAAGAAAGAGTCAGAGGTGATGTCAAGACCTCACCAGTCCCTACATCTGAGAGCACTGACTAAAGTCCCAGCAAACCCTCCCCTGGTGTTCAGAAAGCAGCCAAAGTAGAGAGGCTTACATAGTATACTATACAGAACACCACATTCACACCTCCATCTGAAACAGCAGAAGGTAAGATTCTGGTTAAAAATGTTTTCATTTTAAGAATTTTAATTGCTGTACAGTATTTATAGTACAATAGATCTCTTGTGTTATAAAAAGTGAATACATGGGGCAGTTAGGTGGCGCAGTGGATAGAGCACCAGCCCTGGAGTCAGGAGGACCTGAGTTCAAATCCGGACTCAGACACTTAACACTTACTAGCTGTGTGACCCTAGCAAGTCACTTAACCCCAATTGCCTCACACACACACAAAAAAAGTGAATACTGCCTAAAATCATTGTTTATTTTTTACTGAGATGTTAGCACAAGAGATCACAGAAGTTTAGGGAATTACTAACAAGGAAATGTTTTTGCATGTTACCAATTTTATTTTGTGTACTGTATTTTATGGGTTATTTTGTGGTTACTGTGTAAGGAAAAATGCATATTATCAGAATTAAGATTTCGTTATAAAGAATTATATGGTGAACAATTTTTCATGGCCATGGGAATCTAACCCCCTATGTCCCCATAGGTCCAATGCATCAACATTTGCATTTTTTACTTTTGAACAATTTTCTAAGAACATAATTATCCCCCATGAAAGTAGGGGATTAACTATATATGCATAAAGTGAAATATCATCTAAGGAAAAGAAAACTGAAACAAAAAAGACATAGGTAAAAAGCCTAGAGCTTATTAAATTATTCAAATCTAAAATCTTATTAAAAATATAAACAGATTTTCTCCTCTATCAGAACTGGACAAATTTAACAAAAGGATAAAAATATTAAGGCCTTGAACTTTTGTTCTGTTGAAAACAAAGAAAGCTAGAACTGAGAGAGACCCAGTACTTAGCAGTAGTTCCTTGCATATGGTATGTGAGAAAATGGGTAGTTGTCTCCTCTCAATGTGGATATAAAGGTCAATCAGACCCCTCCTGACCGGTTTGTGGCACAAAGGTCTCAGATTCCCTCCTCCCCCTCAGGCTAACAAAATCACATGGTTCAAGGAGCCATGTTCTCAACAAGGTCCGCCAGAGTTGTATCCATATAAGAATAAGGTCCACTCCTGAGTTATGCCCACATAAGGAAGAGGGATGGGAATGCTGCGTTCTGATTAGCTAGTTTTTGCGTGTAGATTGTAACCCTTGAGTAATTGGACCAATGATGAAAAGGGGGAGGGTCCATTTGCGCTAGGGACTAGGATATAAAACAGGGCCTACAAGCCCCTTTTCTTGGCAACCATTAGCTGCACAGCCTCAAACACTTGATTCTCACTAGCTGTGTGACCCTGGGCAAGTTGCTTAACCCTCATTGACCCACAAAAAAGAAAAGAAAAGAGAAATACAACTTAGTAAAATTATGACATGTAGTTAAAGCGGTAATCAAAAGCAAATGTATTCCTAAATGCTTATTCATTCATTCATTCATTCATTTATTTAATTTTGCGGGGCATTAGGGGTTAAGTGACTTGCCCAGGGTCATATAGCTAGTTAGTGTCAAGTGTCTAAGGCCGGATTTGAACTCAGGTCCTCCTGAATCCAGGGTCGGTGCTCTATCCACTGCGCCACCTAGCTGCCCCCTAAATGCTTATTTTAATGAAACAGAAAAATAATACAATGAGATGAACTTTTTTTAATTAACAAAATAATCTATGAAAAACAAAACAATCATAAGAGGAAACAAAATTAAAGATAAAAGTAGATCAAAATAACAATAAAATTTATATGGAAAAACAATGGGTCAATATATACATATACAGATATCTATCTATCTATCAATCATCACCTATGAGGTCTGCCAATCCAATCTAATAGTGCCATTCCCTCTTCCTTCATAGATATACAAATATAGCTGTAGATATACAGCATCATAAAATCATAGATTTATAGTTGGAAGGGACTCCAACTTGTTCATTTTACATATGAAAAAACTGAGGCACAAGAAGGTTAAATTGTACTATAAAGTAATCATGATTTAAACTATCTCATATTAGATTGGGGGGGGGGGGGCAGAGCAATGAGGGTTAAGTGACTTGCCAGCTAGTAAGTGTCAAGTGTCTGAGGCCGGATTTGAACTCAGGTACTCCTGAATCCAGGGCCGGTGCTTTACCACTGCACCATCTAGCTGCCCCCTCATATTAGATTTTAAAAAACAAACAGAAAAATAGATTAATGAAACATATTGGCCAGTCCAGGTTTGGAACTAAATGCTTATCCACTGTGGTATTTGTTTCCTAAGGAAGGAATTCACTGCTCCGATGACATGTGCTCTCATCAATGTAGCTGTACTTCTTCCAATGGAAGAAGTGACCAAAGTCCCAGCAAAATTCATCTCTATCTCATCCTGTATAATTCCTGTCCTTATGTTCCTATAGATCCTCTACCAGTCATCTATTCATCACACTGGGGGCCTTCCTCATCTCCTGACACTGACTGGATCCTTTGAGTACACATTGCTTATCCCTCATTCTGTGACCAGTGTATCTCATTTTCTGCTCATATACTTCTCTTATGATATCATTTACTTTGCATTCCTCATGCACAATTCTGTTGTTAATATGCTGCGCCCTCCTAATACCCATCATGTGCCTATCTATTGACTTCTTTGTAAATTGTCATATTATATGTGTTTTGTGAGAAAATACTATTTATATTCTTCTACCATTCTCCATATATTCTAAACTGGTATTGTTTTGGCTGCTGTTTCCAGGTGGCAAAGAGATCAAGCAAATACCAAGGTAGTTTTTAAGTTTCTCTGGTTTCCTTGTTATAACAACTGATCTAAATCTGTTAAACTTTCCCTTTGGAAATGGTGATGTCTTGGTCAATTTACTTATGAAATAAAATCTCAGAGATGTTTAGGTTTGCATCTCTTATTACTAGTACTTTAGAACAATCTTTCATATGGTTGTTAATAGTTTTCATTTTTTTAAGAAGTCCCTGTTCATAGCTTTTTTGTCATTTATTATGGGAGAATGATTCCATTTCTTGTTTCTTTATGAACATGGGCACATGGTCAATCATTTTCTGAATTTTCACAATCACCCCATTTATTTAAGTGTTTTTACCAAGCATGACCAATCATTAACTAAAACAGTGCAAACAAAAGTCCAGACCCTACCATTAAGCAAAATAAAATAAAGTGACTGCAAATGCCATATCACTGTACTTTTAAAAAAAAATTTGCCAACTGATGAAAGAAACAGTTTAATGTGCATAATACAAACATGGTATATAAATAGTGCCCGATTTGTGAACTGTCCCTGTTTGAAATGTCATTAAATAGTTGAAATCAACATGCATGCTTTTCTTTTGGGTCTGTATTTTTCATTCGGGCATCATTTCATATCAGTCTTTCCATATCTTATGCTTTTTAAAAATATTAAAACCTGGAAACACTATTTCATAGTGTAACTGATAGTATACTGGACTTGGTCACAAGGGTCAGGCCCTTGCTAGCTGTGTGATCTGGCAGGTCACTTCACGTGCATCAGCCTCACATTTCCTCGACTGTAAAATGGGGGCAACAAAAGCACTTATTTCAAAGTGAGGGTCAAATGAGGTAATGTTTTATTTAAGTACTTTGCAAATGTTAAAGGGCTATGTAAGCGTTAGCTGTTATAATTGTTAGTACTAGTCATATTCCATTATTTAAATACATAACAGCTTAGACATCCCCCAATTGTTGCCATACCATTTATGTCACTATTTTCCTGTTAAAGATCCTGCTAGTTTGAAAGTCCACCCCCTCACCAATTCTTCACTAATCAGGGTTGATTTCACCTGTCAGGGGCACCTTAAATACCAAAGGTATTTAAATATTCAGTGATCTCCATGATCTCCGTGTCTTTGGTTACAGAGAGAAACCACTTAATCATCAGCTAGCCTAACTAATAAATTGATTACTAATTACCCAGGGAAAAAAATTAAAATAGTGCTAGTGACCTATACAGGAATGTTTGGAGGATCGAGGTTTTTAATTTATAAATGGTTTGGGTAACAATTCAGGATTCTCACATATTTTCTTCTAATTCAATCTTCTAACATTGCTTATAGCTTTTAAAAAAATATAAAGTGTTAGCAAATTTGACTCAAATATCATTTCCTGCTTGCTCTCAACCAAGTGGTATTTATAGACACCACAATTTGATCTTATTGCAAGTGATCACTAATTTTTATCTTCCAACTGTAATTTAGAGCTATTGTATCAGATTTGACCCCTTGAAAAGTAATTCATACGTGCTTACGGAGGCAGGATGAGAAACTGGTAGCAAACTGAAGGGCTCCCAAGCTTTTTGACAACTACAATTATCGTTCATATTGACAATGAAGCCTTCTTCTTCATGACTAGTAAATGTGAATGGGGTAGAAAGAGTCCTGCCCAATGCTTTCTATGCATGAGTTATGTGCATATGTGCTGACTATGAAACCAGTAGCAATTGCTTGAGCTACATACTTAGTAGGAAGTTATTGTGAGAGCTGACTGCCAGGATTCAGTGTGAATGCAGGACCTCCTATGACTCTGAGTACCACACAACAAGAAAGCTTTCTATAGCAATTGTTTGACTGAATTTTGCTGGGCAATATTGCTATGATTTGCAACAGAAACAGTAAAGTTAGAAAGAGGAGTAAGTTTAGGAGAAAAGATAAGAAGTTCAATTTTGGACATGTTGACTTTAAGATGCCTTTGGAACATCCAGGTAGAGATGACCAGCAGGCAACTGGAAATGTAGGACTGGAGTTCAATAAAGAGATGAAGAAGCTACAAAGATAAGGGACCAAGACTGTGTCTATGGCAATGGGATTAGGTCTTCACAGAGGCAGTAAACTGCAGCACCAGATGAGGCATAGACTAAGTGCTGCCATCAGCTGCCAAGGAAATTCATGAGGAACATGACACCCCCACTGAGAATGCTGATGCCTCAAACCATGACCCACAATGGGATCCTTGAAGAACTCCTTGAAAATGAAAATGTAAAATTAAGAATATGTTTAAACATAAGGAGAAAGAAAAAATAAACCTCTTCAGATCTGTGCAAATCACTAGATATTATGGTTGATGGCAATGTAGTCTAACACAAGAAGTAACGGGGTCTGGGTGGATGACAGTCCTCAGCCTAAACTGACGGTAATTTGATTCCAATGCAAAAAAAAAAAGTCCCTAAGTTTAAGACAAAATTTGAACAATGTAGAAATGAGACAGAAAGATAGAAAAGAAAGACAAGGCAAAAATAGTAATGCTGACAACATTGCTGAAAAAACTAGAAGAGCTTTCAGTAAAGATGACAGCAACGAACCTGAAAGCCAAGAGTTGGAAAACACAGAGGCCAAGGGCAAAACCCAGAAAAGTGACAATAAATCATCTTGGGCCTTGTGTTTGTAACTTATTTTTTCTTTAAGGTACTTTAATAAAGAACTAAATTTCAAGAGTCAGGTTATTTTTCCCTTTAGAAGATGTCTTCAGGCAATCCATTCCCCACTCATGAAAATATACCATGCTATCTTTCTACAGTGGAAACACTTACTTATAGTTTATCAGAAAGAGAGAATAGAATAGCTAAAAGGAGTAGAGTGAAAGGATTTGGGGGTGAAGGGGGATGATGAGAAGGATAGGAGGAGGGAGGGAGAGAGAGAAAGAGAAGCACTCACTAAGTGCTAGGAATACAAATAAAGTAGAAAGAGAAGCCCTACCCTCAAGGAACTTAAATTCTAATGAGGGAAGACAGATTTGGGAGTCATCTGCAAAGAGATGATACTTGGTTTTTGGTTTTTTTGGTTTTTTGCGGGGCAATGGGGGTTAAGTGACTTGTCCAAGGTCACACAGCTAGTAATTGTCAAGTGTCTGAGGCCGGATTTGATCTCAGGTCCTCCTGAATCCAGGGCCGCTGCTTTATCCACTGTGGCACCTAGCTGGCCCCAAGAGATGATACTTGAATCAACAGGAGCTGATGATTCATCAAAACAAAGAAGTCATAGAAAGAAAAGGACAAAGTGCAGAACAAAGTCCTAGGGAACACACATGCATAGAGAGTGATTCATGGATGTTGATCCTGTGAAGAAAACTGAGATTAGCCCAAGACGTGAGCTATGACAAAGCAACCTCATGAAATCAACGAGGAAAGAGTATCCAAAAAAGGATGTCGGCTATGAAAAGACCATTGCCTTTTCTAAAAAAGAAATCATTCGTGACCTTGAAAAAGAGCAGTTTCAGTCAAGTGGTGGGAACAAAAGCCAGATTCCAAGCTTTTGAGAAGTCAATGGGGTAGAAAAAAGTAGAGACAATGAGTGGATGAGTCTTCATGGGAGTCTGGCTACAACTCCAGGAAGAAGCCAGTGAGAAAGACATAAGCAGAAGCTGAGAAATTAAGGATAGGGAACAAAGGGGCAAATTTCTGGAGAAGATGGGAAGAATAGGAATCAAGAGCACAAAAAGAGAAGATGGAATTGGCAAGAAGAAGGGCAATTTCATCCCTGAGACTAAAGCAAAGGAGGAAAGAAAAGAGATGATGCTAATATGATCTGAAGTGTAGAACTGGAAAGGCAAGAGTGTTTCAGTTGAATGGCTTCATTTTTTTAAGTGATATATGAGGCAAAATCCTCTACAGAGAAGGAAGATGTTGGCATAGGTAGTTTGAGAAGAGAAGAGAAGGTCTATTCTAAGAAGCTATTCTAAGAAGTGATCAGGAAAGAATTAAAAAAAATGGCACAAAGCAGGGAGGATGCAGTTAAAATTGGGTAATAAATTTGTAGTAGACCCTATCAGAGCAATTGTGTGACCTCCAGGCTCATTCAGCAATTGCCCACAAACTGGAGAGAAGAAAGCCAATGATGGGAGCAATACAAGTTTGGGATCTATAAAGAGATGAGTAAAGACAGTACAGGGGCAAGGTATTATAGGATCAAGAACAGTGTAAAATTAGACAAGCAAACTAAAGGGTAGAAATTATGAAGGGAGAAAAGTAGAGTCAGAATAGTGATGATGGCCTGGAAAAGCAGGGAGGGACAGTTTTGATGAAGACAGAGAGCAGGTTAAAGTGAGGTAGGCACAGGAAACAGGAAGGACAGGAGGTTATGATCAAATACAGGAGCTCCAGAATGCAGAAATCAAATGCGTCTAGTGGATTAATTGAGGAACAGTGGTACTCTCAATGAAATGTAAAAAGAGAAATTTAGGGTCAATCAGTCAGTCAAGAAGCATTTATGAAGCTCCAGTGCCAGACACTGTGCTAAGCATCGGGAATACAAAGAAGGGCAAAAGACAGCCCCAACCCTTGAGGAGCTTAAAATATTATAGGGGAGACAAGCAAACAAATGTGGATAAATAGGAAGCAATTAACAGAACAAAGACACCAGGGAGAAAGATGAAGAATCCCATTTTGGATATACTGGGTTGGAGATGCCTATGGAGAGATCCACAATCAGAAAGATAGAAATTATAGATGAGGGACTGGAGTTTGGAAAAGATATTAAGGGTAAGGAGTAGAGATGGACATTGGAAACAAAACACAAAACTCTTCTGTCATTTACAGCTTGATCCATTTTTCTAGGTTTATTTCAAAGTACTCACTTGTCTATGTTACAAAGCAGCCAACTGACCTATTTACTATTACAAGTATACTACAGTACATCTGCTAAGCCAGTGCCTTTCTCCTCCATGACAGTCATGCTCTCCCCATGTCATCTTTTGACTTGCAGAATCCCTAGCTTTCTGGAAGGCACAGCTCTGGTTCTACTTCCCACAAGAGACCTTTCCTGATTCCTTCCATTTGTTAATGCTCCCACCATCCAGAAACCACTATGTACTTAATTTCTATGTATTTTCATATATCTGTCTATATAGAAGTCATTTCTTCCCAACAGAATATAAACCACATTTAAGCAGTTTGTTTCATTTTTGCATTTGTATGCCCAGGGCCTAACACAGTGCCAGACACATAGTAGACACTCAATAAATACTTGTTGAATTGTTTAATCTAAAGAGAGAATAGGAGAGTTAATGAGATCACCACAGGACAGAGTTTAAAGAGAAAAGTTGGCAGCATCCAGTCAATAACCTTACTGACACCTATATACAAGAAGTGGGATAGATTAAGAGATTGTTGGGGCGGAGCCAAGATGTCAGAGGAAAGACATTAAGCTCACAGGGCTCTTGATACAATAACCCCAAAAATAGCAATAAAAGAACCCTTGGGGCAGAAAAACACACAAAAATATGGGCTGAGTGTTTTCTCCATCTATAGATAGATGTCAGGGGGCCATGCTGGGCCACGAATAAAGCCTAACCCCACAATTGGGCTGACACACCAGACACCCGCCAGAGGAATTTGCCCCAGTGCCTCTGAATCGGCTGCAGCACCTGCGTCTTCTAGAACCGCTAGCGGTCGGACTGAGCAGCTGGCCTGGGGGGGGCGGGGGGTAAGTGCAGGGGTACCAATGGATTGGGGGGAAGGATTCGACTGTCCAACCCCAGTGGGCAACCAGGAAGAAATCCTGAGCGGCAGGAGACCCAGGTGGGGGAGGGGAACAGGAGAGCAGTCTCATCAGAAGCTGAGAATCACACCACAGAAAGCTTTGCTAGTTGGTTTCTTAGTAAACAGGCCTGAGGTTATCTCTGGACCTGAGAACAGGCCAGGTGAGATTAAAGCCTGCCCCCCTCAACCCAAAACACCTGGGATACTCTGAAGCTGAGAACAGGAGTAGAGCTGAGAAGCAGCCCCACCCTCCAGTGGAGAGTTTAAAATCAAATGAAAGTGAGGCCACACAGGCTGAGAAGAAGCCCAACCATCCTCCAGGCCATGCTGCAGCTTGAACAGTGTGTCCTGGAAGCAGTGCCACACTTTAAGAAGGAGTTAAAAGCCAAGAAATAGTAAGCCAGGATGAGTAGGCAGAGAAAGCAGAAGACCATCGAAAACTTCTTTGGGAGTAAGGTAGACCACAATACAACCTCAGAAGAAGAAGATGATGACAGGGTCAAAGCTCCAACATCCAAAGCTTCCAAGAAAAATATGAACTGGTCTCAGGCCATGGAAGTTCTCAAAAGGGACTTTGAAGAGAAAGTAGGAGAAATAGAAAGAAGATGTAGAGAAAAGGAGGAAAGAATGGAAAGGGAAATGAGAATGATGCAGGAAAGTCATGAGGAAAAAGTCAACAGTTTGGAAAGCCAAATGGAAAAGGAGATTAAAAAACTGTCTGATGAAAATAACTGCCTAAGAATTAGGATTGAACAAATGGAAGCTAGTGACTTTATGAGAAACCAAGACACAGTAAAGCAAATCCAATTGAATGAAAAAATAGAGGGCAGTGTGAAATATCTTCTTGGAAAAACAGCTGACCTAGAAAATAAATCTAGGAGAGATAATTTGAAAATCATTGGACTACCTGAAAACCATGACCAACACAAAAGCTTAGACACCATCCTCCAAGAGATTGTGAGGGAAAATTGCCCTGATATTCTAGAAGCAGAAGCTAAAATAGAAATTAAAAGAATCTACCAATCACCTCCTGAAAGAGATTCCAAAAGGAAAACCTCCAGGAATATTATGGCCAAATTCCAGAACTCCCAGGTCAAGGAGAAAATACTGCAAGCAGCTAGGAAAAAAGAATTCAAATACTGTGGAGCTCCAATAAGGATAAAGCAAGATCTAGCAGCTTCTACATTAAAGGACTGAAGGGCATGGAATATGATATTCCAGAGGGCAAAGGAACTGGGACTTCAGCCAAAAATCACGTATCCAGCAAAACTGAGTATAATTTTTCAGAGGCAAAAATGGGATTTCAATGAGAAAGAGGACTTTCAGGCATTTGTGATGAAAAGACCTGAATTGAATAGAAAATTTGACTTTCAAATACAAGATCCTGGAGAAACATAAAAAGGTAAACAGGAAAAAGACTTCATGAGGGATATTAAAAGATCAAACTGTTTACATTCCTACATGGGAAGATAATACTTTGAAATCATAAGAACTATCTCAGTAAGAAATTCAGGGGCAGGTGGGTGGTGCAGTGGATGGAGCGCTGGCCCTGGACTCAGGAGAACCTGGGTTCAGGTGTGACCTTGGACACTTGACAATTGATGGCTGTGTGACCCTGGGCAAGTCACTTGGCCCTGGTTGCCTCACCAAAAAACAAAACAAAACAAAACAAAAAAATTCTTCACAAGAAATTCACAGAAGACAGTGCTGAACTGAATATGAAGGGATGATATCTGTAAAGCATTTATGTTTTGTTCTTTGTAGGGCAGACGGGGAGGAGTGTCATGTCTGGGGCTGGATTTGAGCTTGGGGGGCCTCCTGGGTCCAGGGCTGGTGCTTTGTCCACTGTGCCACCTAGCTAATCCATGATGACATCATTAAAATAAGGTTGAGGTGTAGGAGGAATAAACTGGGGGAGGGAGAAGGGGAGAGATGGTCTGGGGAGAGGTATTTCACAGGAAGGAAACAAGAAGAAAACTTATGAAGGAGAGCAGAAGAGGGGGAAGGAGTTAGGGAATGAGTGAACCTTAATATCATCAGAATTGGCTCAAAGAAGGACTAACATACATACTCAAGTAGGTATAGTAATATACTCTTGCCCTGGGGGGGGGGGGGAGATAAGGTGGGGAGGGAGAAGGGAAGGAGGAAAGGGCAGATTGGGGGAGAGAGCAGTAAAAAACAAAACACTTTCAAGGAAGATGAAGATGTTCTGCATTACTGCACCAGTATGACATATTGAATTGCTTGATCTCATAGGGAGGGTTGAGGAGGGAGGGAGGAAGAAAAATTTAGAACACAGAATTAGCTCAGGGACCCTGATCTCATTGGAGTGGGCTTATGGAGGGAATAGCTTTCATACCCAATTGGGAGGAGCAATCTATTTAACCCTGCAGTAAAATAGGAGGGGAAGAGAACAAGGAAGGAAGGGTGAAAAAAGGGAGTGCAGAGCGAGGGAGAGGATAGTCAGAAGTAAGGTACCTCTGAGGAGGAATAGGTAAAAAGAAGATAGAGTAAATGTCATGGGAAGGGAGTGGGATGGAGGGAAATAGTTATGATGATTGATTATAATGGCAAAATGTATGGTACCTACTTTGCTGGGCTTTTGTGAAGAAAATTCTCTGTCAAGTTTAAGGTACTAGATAGAGGTTGTGATGAACAGGATGCTATTGGGAAAACCTGGAGAGACCTACATGAGCTGAAGCAGAGTGAAATGTACTGTATACAAAATAACAGCAATAGTGGGGGATGATCTGCTGGGAAGCATGTGGTTGTTTTCAGCAAGGCAATGATCCAATGTAACACTGAGGGACTTATGAAGATTGCAGCCCATCTGCAGAGAAAGAACTGATAGTATCTGAAAACAGATGGAAACACATTAAAAAAATTTTTTTTCATTTCCTCTTTGAAAATTCCTTAATCTGAAGTTTTGGGTTTTTTGACTGTTTTCTCTCACAACTAGCTAATATGGGAATTTTTCCATGACTACTCATGTATAACTTATTTTGAATTGAGTTCTTGTAGGTAGGGGGTGGGAATGGAGGGGAAAATTTTTAAAATTTAATTAATTAATTAATTTTAAAAAGAGAGATTATTAGCAATGGGGTGGAGAGTGAGTGGGGGAACAGGAGCAAAAGACAGAGACAAAGAAAGAGAAGCCTAAGGTGATGGCAGTCAAGTGCAGGCTTTTTAAGGAGGGAGAAAACCTGGGCATGTTTGTAGGAAGCAAGGAGTCATCAGAGAAGGAAAATTTAAGATGAAAGGAGTGATCAATGTGGCAAACTCTAAGAAGAGAAAGAAGGATATGGGACTAAAAGGTTTGGAAGGATTGAGACAAGTATCTTAAAACTCTTTCACATTGGTTTATTTCATAATTTGGGGCAACTATATCCAAACATCGACCAATTTCTTATATGCTGCCAAAGACTGAAGATTCTGAAGCAACTGAGAGTCAGCCATACAAAGACCTTGACATCTTATTGCAGGATTTACTGGGAGGCATCGTAGACTCCATTTCAGGATCAACCATCTACAACTGTACCATACTGTACAACAGTTGATATTAGCTTTCCAACATTAAGCCCCAAATATGTCTAAATGTACTCATTTTCTCACTCACATTTCTGCTTTTTAATTTCAGATGCAGCAACAAGAGCTAATAAAATTAACCAATGAGATGTTTTCTTCTACTTAAATTTCTCATAAACTAGCAAAATTGAAGGATGCCACATTATTTAAAGCTCAACAGTTTGTATAAACTAGGCTTGCCATTTTAAGATACAAATCAGGGTAATTTTACAGGTAAATGTAGTTGTCCATAATATTTTTCATAAGATCATAAATCTAGAATTAGAAAGGATCTCAGAGGTCATCTGGTCCAAACTCCCACATTTGAGTAACATGTGACTTTAAGCCTGTAATGAGTACATTTCCTTTTCCTCTCCCCACCAAAACATCATTTTAAAAGAAAAACAAAAAAACTTCACCTTGGCTTCAATCATTTCATAATTTTAAATCTCTCTATGTACAAACAATACTACAATATTATTTACTGAAAAAGAAGAATCAAGGAAAGGGAGCATTGTTGTACACTTTATTGTAGCTGTTATCCAACTTGCTAGGCTCTCCTGAGTAACTAAATTGCCAGACACTAGGAAATGGAAGATTACAACAGATACTTTTAAGGCATAGGTGTATATGTAGGTATGCATGCATGCATGTATATGTATGGATGTGCATATATATACCTATATATTGTACACACACACACACACACACACACACACACACACACACACGGAGGTGGTATTAAGATTTCAGAACAGGAGCAGCTAGGTGGCGCAGTGGATAGAGCACTGGCCCTGGATTCAGGAGGACCTGAGTTCAAATCCAGCCTCAGCCACTTGACACTTACTAGCTGTGTGACCCTGGGCAAGTCACTTAACCCCAATTGCCTCACCAAAAAAAAAAGATTTCAGAACAAAAAAGCACTCAAGGAGTGTCCTGTCCCTTGGATTTCCTGGGCTTCCTAATTCAACCTTTGAAGGAGTTTAGGGAGAACTTAAAAATTAATGCAATTTTTTTCTCATTGCATCCCAGCTACAATCAATGAGAAGACCCTACCATGTTAAAAGTACATTTAAAGAAAAGTCATTAAGTGAAAAAAGCTAGCCACTGCTAACTAGTGGAACTTTCTGTTCTCTAAAACAGTGGCCACAATTCCCTGGCATCAAAGCTATTTAGATACTTGCACCATGAATGAAATATGTATTCAGATTTAGTAAATACAAAAGAGGGAGAAGAGAAGGGGGGGGAGGGTTAAGTGGGGTAGAGGGGTGGATGGGAGAATAGGAATTGCAGCTACATTAAAAAAGCATTGTGTGGGGCAGCTAGGTGGCACAGTGGATAGAGCACCAGCCCTGGAATCAGGAGTACCTGAGTTCAAATCTGGCCTCAGACACTTAACACTTACTGGCTGTGTAACCCTGGGCAAGTCACTTAACCCCAATTGCCTCACTTAAAAAAAAAAAAAGCATTGTGTACATAGTAAAATGAGACTAAAATGATCACAAATACTAAGCAGGTCTGGCAAGCAAGAGCTATTCGGTTTCCAGGGAAAACAAATAAATGGATAGCATTCAAGAAATAAAATTGTAGAAAAAAACTAGTGAAATAAAAACAAATGCCTGGTCATGTCTTTAACAAAAAAGAATCAATAGGCAAGCAGGTTTCTGACAGGAGTGAGAGAATAAGGTCCACAACAGCAATAAAAATTTTACCTATGAGGAATAATTCAAATATCAAACATCTATTGTGGCTTCATCAAGGCTCAACAGTAATAATAAATAAAATAAAAATTCTCAAAATGATAGAAGGGCAGAACCCTAGCTGAAGGGAAGAAATTTAGGCTACCTAGATGCCAACAAGAGAAGGAAGCTGTTAGTTGCTTAGGTTTTCTTTGTTAGATTTAACTGAAGCACAGTGCCTAGACAACATTAGGGACATGCTACATTGATAGCTTTGTTATGGTAGAATAATTAGAAGAATAAGCTGAGTTTAAATATAACCTCAACACTCACAACCTGTGTAACCAGGGACAAGTCAACTTCTCAGAGCCTTCATTGCTGTAAGGTTGGGATAACAACACTTATATAGAGTCAACCTCACAGAATTGTTGTGGGGCTCAGAGGATGTGTATGTAAAGCACTTTGCAAACTGCCACGATTTATATAGATCAAGCTGTTATTATTAGTATATCTCATGCCATTTTTTCACATTGTACATGCACTATCATGAGTAACTGTAATTCCTCAACCACAAAGTTCGGTGACCTCACATAGCTCAACATAGCATTAAGAATCAGGCTTCTGTGTATTGAATACAAGACCACACTAGTTTTTTATGTACATATGTTGAGAATTCCTGCCCTCTGTATTAGCCTTAAAATGAGCCACCAGTCTAGAAAGAAAAACAACGTAAGCTGAGATACCCATAAAGAAACTTAATTATATTTATTTTACTACCATGATATCTTCTTGAAAGGAATAGATTACTAAAGAATTAGTATTTGCTCTTAAGTCTCTTAAATCAATCTTACAAGTTATTCTAAATACACTCTCAATATCTAATAAAAATAATGCACTAAAAGTAAAAAACCATCTGGGAAATAATAGACAAGTAAAAAGTGAATATTTGCCATAAACCAGGCTAGAAAACATTCACTGCTTTTAAAGAATAATGGGAAACAACCAGGGCTTTGTATTTTACTTTAAAAAAAAAATTTTTAACCCACAAAGTAAATACAAAGGAACTAATTAATTGTAAATAAAGACTAAAGATAAAAGCAAAAGTGTCTAGGTGGGTAGAACAGAAGGAAAGCCATCATAAAGATTAGCAGTTAATTGGTTTATAGATGTTATGCTAAAAACCAGAGCACCTGCTACAATTCAGAGGTAACAAAGCATCATGGGGTTAAAAAATATGTAATGAGAATAATAAATATTATTAAAAAGCAATAAAGATTAAACTTAGGAAACAACAGCTGGGAAGAAATAAGCAGAAAAGGCCATTCGAAAGGTAGGAGAAATCTTTAAAAGAGAAAATCTACAGACAGAAATGTTACTAGGGATCACAAAGAGACACCATATCACAGAGCAGGATTCCCTTTCTTAACACAACTTTCACCTGGAAATTACATCTGAAAGGCAAGGTTCAATTTTTATTAGTTGTGGGCACAATTCAACTTGTAGGTCTGATTCAAATCAAGGGCACAGCAACAAGAGCAATCCAAGAATAAGGGAATTAATATAGGTTTCCTACAAAAGTCAGAGATAAAAAACTAAAATTAAGTTATAATTTCTAAAATGGAACGTAAGTTCCGAAACATGTGAACATAAACACAAAAGAGTGGAAATTACATAGCACTATTGTTTTTTACTAATCTCCCAATACAGATATGAACAAAACACGTTAAGTCTTGTTACTCAGGGGTTACTACAGAAATGAGAAAACTATTTAACCAAGACTAGTCTAGTCATTACTGTGCTAACTGGATAAGTATCATTAACTTTAAACTTAAAGATAAATACCAGATTCTGGAATTATAAAAAGAAATGCTATTGTCATTTAAAGGGAAACTACACTAGGTCTTTTTCCATATTTAGCTTTGATACACTAAGAGTAGCTCTTAAAATGGAAAAATTTAACAATAAGTTGTTCTACTTTCCCTTTCCCTCTTTCCAATTCACCACCCAACATTATTTGTTCAAAAAAAGTCATGACAATATTCTTTATTTACACTTAAGCTATCAGTATTACCTGCAAATATAATGCAAAACAATTCTAATTTTTAAAAGATTAACATATTTCATCTTAATGTCAGATAGTTGTAATGATTTATAGTTTTGAATTTTAGAGGGTTATCATAGTTTTCAAATGAATTTAAATTTCCGATTATAAAAACTACCCACAATTCTCACAGTAACTCCATAAAAATTATCCTTAGACAGCAGACCTCAAATTTCTGTCTTTGGAGACAGACATTCTATTCATTTCATAATTAACTCTGAAATATTTTGTGTAATAACTCACTATGGAATATTTTAAAGCATAAAAAATGCTACTGTGGAAGCATAAAGTAAAAATGGTTTTGTGTTTTCATTCATATTCTGTTTCACCAGGACACAAAGGAAAATCTGTGAAGACAACTAAAGAATTATTCTCCACCTTATTGAAGAGACATGCTTTAAAATTAAAAACCATGAACAAATCTATCTACAAAATAATTCATTTTTTATATCAAACAGCTGCAGACCTTGTAATTGAAATAATGTGTCTAAGGTTACAAATGAAAAGTGTTAGGTATCATTCTTGAAGTGACAGATTAAGTTCCTAATCCAGTTATGGTAATGGCCACATTTGTAGTTTAACATAAATTAAGACCTTAATTATATTTGTGGCTATTTTAAACAAAATAACAAATTCCTTTGTACCTGTGAATGTAATTTATAGCAAAGCCAGGTTCATTTTCCAAGCCAATCTATTTCCCACTGCAGAAGAACCCTGTTATAATGGTATAATGTAATTCTTGTTGTAGAATGTTGAAGGAGTAGATTCGCTGGTAGCACAGAGGAGGTTTTGAAGATAAATGAAGATGCTATTCATTCAGGGGTAATTTCATCTTAGAACTATATGAAAGATGTTTCACTCACATGTGGTAGCTGTATGGCCTGGAATTTAAGTGTATTTTCAGCTCAAATGTAATGCTGCTAGATCGATTATGTTGATACTGTATATCTAATAATGAAGAATTCTAGCCTTTTTCTGTTTAAAAAATGGGCTGTCATTTTTTCATTTCACTACTGTGTCTTTATTGTTCTTTTTACTACAACAAATTAAAATTTGGCTTACTGTTTACTTTATAAACAAAAAGTATACAGCTGGTAATGCTAACTTAAAAGTCTGTAAAAATTCTTGACCAAATCTATTTTACCACAGAAATAATTATCTATTTGTATTATGAAGTCTTTGGGGAAAGTGTTTAGTTTTAAATTTCAGTGACACCTTAGGATGTGATATGTAAATTTTAAGTTGCTTTGTTCACACATGGTAACTATCAAAGGAAAAAGAGAAATATCTGTTAAATTAGATTCTGCACATAACCAATCATAAGCACAAAGGCTCTGTCACTTTTCACAAAGTTCACATTTTATACATATAAAACAGCCCAAGGCTAAATTACAAACTGCTTTGTTAAATCAGGTATGCAGAGATGATAGAATAAACACTACTTCAGCTTAGGAATTTGAATTGTGAAAACAAAAAGAAAGCCTCTATTGGGGGGCTCTCATATAACACTGAAATTCAAAGGAGTCTGTAAAACCCCCTATTCTATTCCAATTTTCCTTGAAACCTCTTTAGTTCTTCTATTCCTATCCCCTCCCCAACATACAACCAATTGGAGGATGAATATATTTAAAGATTTAATATGCTTGACTCAGTTTCTTCTCTTTAAGAGGCAATTAGGGAGTTTGTGGGAAGAGGTTGAGGAAGAGAAGAATCAGGGAAATAATGGGTAACTCGGGAGAAAAAAAATAATTTCACCCAAAAGACAAGTAGTTCCTTTTTACTTTCAGAAAGTTATGTTAAATTTTATTAATGTTTTAATGTACTGGTATGTTACTAGATCCTACTATTAAATATATTAATTTACATTAATGAGTGATGTCAGGCCAACTTCTACCCTTCGTTGTTATATATACACACCTCTGCAATTCCTATGTATAGTTTTATTTAAAGTAGAAAAGTACCTGACCAATGATATCAGAAAACCTGAAAATCTCCCCCCCAGAACTTTTCGGTTGTCTTCTGGGTTCTTTTGAATGTCATGGCATAAGTTTATAGGATTGATAAATAGATATTGTAAATCATTTTTGCAAAAATTATTATTGATTTCTACAAACTTCTTTTCCAAAATGTTTCTTTTTTCCCCCTCATCTACATGTGCAATGATAGGAATCAGGACAATTCTAGAACTGATAATGAGAGTCTGTTTGGCTTGCCTAAGAACTGTCAATCTCACCACTGAGTATTAGTTAAGAAATGACGAGTGATTAAAATAAAAGCAACCAATAATGGTGAACCATTAGAATACAACCATTTTACCACCAATTAATGTGTCAACAAAAAGGCACATTTTGCTGAAAGGAAAAAAGCAAGACTCAGCTATTTCTTTATCGGCAGGTCTGACATGTTCACGTTCGTGGCCCTGCATTAATAGGGCCTATAAAATTGCTGACTTTTTTTTAGACAATTCAACTGACTAATATAAGGTAAAGAGTTAGTTCTTGTTGACATCTCCCTTTCCTTTTAGGAGACAGAATATTTTTTTCCAGGATGTAGAAAAGAAAGGGAAACTAAGTGAGGCATTAGCTTTTTTCCTGTCTGAACTTAAACTGACAAAAGAAAGTCTCTCCCTCCAAGCGGTATTCCAGTAATGAGCAATACAAAATTTTAAAACATCTTTACCAGACTGTTGGGTTTTTTAAAGGTCAGACATTTTGAACAATTCTCATACATTCTATGTTCAAATCCTTTTGAGTACTAGTCTTCAGGATTTGTTTAAATGGATATTCAGTTTTAAACAATTAATAATAATAAAATATTATCTTAAAACATGACGTTTTCATTTCACCATGATCTGTAAGGCACACAGACAATTTTTTTCTATTCAATGAAAGTTATTTACTTAAAACCTAAGTAATACTAACTTCATTTTTCCAGTATTTTTCATATTTTCAAAGAGTTTTCCTACCTATGATTTAATCTGAGCCTCATAACAGTCCTTTGAGGCAGGTAAAGTCAGTATTATGCCTATTTGACAGATGAGAAAAATGAAGGATATTATACTAAATACTTTTCAGTGCCACAAATAAACATAAACAGTAACAGCATTTTCTAGAGTCAAAAATTATTGTTCACTAACTGTTGGATAAATATCCAAAGGCTTCTTACAGCCTAAGAAAAATTAGTGTAGCATCGATTTTCATGTTGGTGAATATATATGAATGAATAAACTGGAGGCTAGGAAAGACATTTTTTCCATAAACAGAAACACCCTGTCCCTCTGGCTGCCACTTTTGCGCTATCTCACTACATACTTCTATAACAACATGAGGAGAATAAGGAAGAAACATGTAACTCAGTTATGTCCATTTTTCAACCAAAAGAGCTCCTGGCATTTGTGAAACTTAATACTTTAAAAAAGAAAAAAGTTTCCTGAGTCTAGAGAGCAGACACCTTAAAGAATTTCAATTTACTCAAGTAAACCTTTAAACGCTATTTATTTATACATCTTTCTAAATCAACAGGCTGAGGTTAATCAAAAATTATTTTTAAACTAATAATAACACCATGCATTTTGACAACCTTTGGCAGATAATATCAGTTTCATTGGAACTACTTTACAGAACTGAAGTTCAGAGAGAAGAAATTACTTGTCCACAGTCACACAGCTGATATAAGTTCTGAGACATAACTTGAAAGCCAGGTCTTTTGGCAGCAGGCTCAGTACTTAAAAAAAAAAAATGGGTCTACTTCATTGTCATTATCAAAAATATTTTCTCCAAAGTGAGCTGGAAGCCAGAAAAAAAAATGGCAGCAATGTACCATAAATGGATCTAGTATATGTGTCTCTCTTTCCTTCCCTCCCTTCCTCTTTTTCTTTCTTCTCCTTTCTCCCCCTCTACTTCCCCTCCACTGACCAAAGGAACCAACAAACTCTAAGGTACTAAATACACAGCTACTGGAATCAATACACAAGGATTATTTCTTAGTCACACCAGTGTCAGGCAAGCAGAGATGAAGTATTATATAGGAAGAACACGATAGGAAAGATACTAAGTTCCCTTTAAACAGAAATCATAACAATTACTTTAATCATTAAAGATCTGACCACTTCAATCTTACAGGTAGAATAAACACCAAGTCTATGTGGTAAGTAGAATTTAAATTTCCTGATGGTTAAACTGGCCAACTATTAAAACATTTGATGCTTGATAATTTGTTATCTTTTAGAAAATAATCAGGCATTTTATGGATACCTGTCATATTGTTTTGATCAGTTTTGCACATCACAAGTGAGTTGCTTTACTCATTCTAACCAATCCTGTTCTACTCTACAGAAGAAAATTACTCCATAAAGTTTAAATCAGATATCTGCAAAAGTCACATTTATAGTCATGGCTACTATCAGCTGTCAAGCCAAAGAATATTGAAGAAAACCAAGAATTTTTAATATATTCTAGTTAATTTATCATCTAAGTGACACGTGTAGGATAACAAAATTAAAATGGTAAAATAGTTAAGTAAAATTCTACATTTAAAAAGTAGCCTTTTTTCTTGTTTGGTTTTAAATCAAAACTGAACTGATTTTTTTTTTTTTAAAGGAGCAGGCCCAGTGCTCAAATGAATGAAAAGTAGAAAGATATGAATGGCTGGATAAGGTCAAAACCAAAATCAAATGATCAACCATTCAGCACAAACGCTTATTTCTCTCCATTTCAAAGGATTATTTAAAACATATAACAATATGGGTGGACACTGCCATTTTTGGACTTTTCTAAATAAACATAAACATTCATTTATCTCAACATAAAATACCTTGATAAAATGCACTGCAGTGTTTTCCAAGATATTACACTTCAGCTAAAATATTCTTTCTTTTTAAATATGAAAAGCGGAAAGTATAATGTTACACTAATCAACAACTTTCTGGTGTCAAGTATGAGCTAAAATAGGTTATAAATGTGATAGAAACAAAGTTATAAAAGTCTCAGTAGAAGCATATGTGGACTTTATGAAGATTCTCTAAATTGTAACTGAAATCTTGTCTGTTAGGATGATGGAATATAAAGCATGATTTTAAATGAGAATACATTACAAACAGCCAACTGAGAAATTCCACTCATCCAAAAAATTACATATGCAAAAGAAATACATTAATTAACATATCATTACATAAAACAATAAAAACTCGAAGGTATACTTTGAGTTCTTAAAAGAATGTAATGTCTTTTTTAATTAAAGAATTATTACATAATTTTTCATACTCATACATGTATGCCCAATAACTTTGTACTTTTCATTCTCTAAAGAATGCTTCCTTCCATCTTAAATTTCTCGTATTTTCATGTTAGCTTGTTAATCATCTTTACTTTTTGAAAATATTTTTCCTTGATCATTTAAAATTACTTAATCCAAGCAAATGGGACCGAACCTAAAAATAAAATAGTGTAATTTGTATTAACCTATATTGTGAAACTCATTCTTCCCCTAAAAAGTTTTTTGTAAAAGTATACAATTTCAGAGTTATTATCTTTTTCAAAAGTACAGTCTGAGGACTACACAGCCAGTGATCTTTTCCAATATAATCCTGATATCCATCAATCTGTAATCAATGTGTACATAAGGAACAGTTACAAATGAATAAAGTTTCTTCAAGATGTTTCAAGATGGATTAAAGACAGAATGAACAGGAAGATGTCTAAAACTAAAGATGTCTAAACTACTAGCCACACATTTTAGTCTTTGTAAATATTACTATAAGAAAATATGAATATACTATGTACTCTCCCTTTATTACTGTCACTTACCAATCTAGACATGAAAAGAAAAACTGGGGGTTAAAAATAGGATGTTCTTAAATATGTACTAAAAATGATCATGAAGGTCAAAATGTTAACTTGACAAACATTTCCTAAATAAATATTAAAATTTTACTTAACAGAACTGCACCAATAAGGCAGTCTTTTATAATTACAACAAATTATGTTGGAAATTTTCAAATATGTGGTGCTAGAGTACTTGAAAAGAAAAAAATTCATTCCAACTTAAAATGACATATATCTTCAAGAGAAATGTAACATCTCCATTTAAAACAAATATTTATTTACCTGAACAGCAAGAGAAGAAGCATTATCAGAAAGCAAAATTTGTTCCCCTGTAGGAAAAAAATGAAAGGATGTCCATTCAAAACTGTGGTTTCTAAACTGGTAAAATATACAGTCATTTTTTATAAAAATGAATTTTAGCCTTCTGTTGTAAGAAAAAAAATTACACACCAACGTCATTGTGTAATTACAGGAGTGCTATTATGAGATGATGGGTTTTGGCTATATTACCTATGTATGAATGTAAAATGTAACAAGATCTTTCTTCCAGAATTGCTTTATCATTTGTCTCATCTTATCAGATATATCTATATATGCACATAACATATACATAATTAAAAATTATTCCTTCAAAAATATTTATTTTAAATTTTCTAGGATAATTCCTTTGTACTCAATCAAAATTAAATAAAATAGTATCTGCTCACAACTCCTCTAGTTAAAAGTAAAAGCATTCAGAATCCTATAAAACCAGCTTGCAGTTAATATTGCACAGTGTGTCTAGGTCTGTCACACAAAAGAAAGATGACAAGTTCGCTGCAATAAAAATTCCATGCTTAGAAGACTAGGGCCGCTGCCTATTAGTCTTCATTACTTTGCAGTCTTCTGACAACTGTAGCAGGCTGCTGAGCCCCAAATGGGGTCCATAATGTGATCTGATGATATATGAAGAGCTGCTAAAGGGAGCCTGAACCATCCTAGCCTATACATTTTAACAGTTCCTTTTTACTGAGAGCCCACTTTACCACAAGACTTCAAAAATCTGCTGCCTCAGCTATTGGTGCAGTAAATCTGCCAACGGTGCCTGCAACCACATCATTTTACACTGCCTACAGCAGCCAATATAATGAGTCAATAATAAACCAAGGACCTTATAGGCCATGAATACTTGGTTTATATTGGCAAATGCAAGTTTAGCTAAAACTTGCTCTTAAGACAAATATAAGGGAGTCCCCCACTTAATATTCTGTTTCTCTTTGCTGTTAATAGTACTGAATGAGGTTTCTTTTAAGCATATTTTAATAGGAAGTCATTATTACTTGCAGAAATATAGCACCCACCTTTCAGCTGCTGATAAAGTGTAGCATCTTCAGGCCAAGGTTCTGTAGCTGTAGGAAAAAAATAAGTTGGAATTATACACACAGGGAAAAAAATAGTCTCCAAACCAAATCAATGAATGGGTATTTGTCTATAAGTTAGAAGCAGTTGCCAAGGTTACCTTAAATATGGCAAACTTTCATTACATTGCATTCCAGCTGATAAGGTGGGATGCATAAGGCTGAAAGGTAGGGGAAATGCATGAAAAGAAAGGTTTTATCTTGTCCTCAAAAATTAATGTAAATTTGTAAAATGTAATGTAAAATGTAAAATTAATGTAAAGGTTTACATGAATACTACCATACTCATAAAAATCACTGTTGTTTCTTTCAAACATTAGATCTACATGAAAAGTACAAATGCATCTTATCATGTTACATATTTTTCCCATAGTCCCTAGCCAGTATTATATTGAAATAAAGAAGAGTCCTTTTATAATATTCTAGAACATTCCATTTGCCCTCCCAGCTCACAAAAACAAGCTAAGACAAGCAAAGCAGTATGATGAAGCAACATGTAACCACAAAGTAAAACATAGCTGGTAAAGATAATTTTAAGCCTCAATTAAACCTTAGTCTTATTCCTTTAACCTCTTTTCTGTTAACTTGCTACAGCCAATTTATAACATTAAAAGCAAACTGAATCCAGAAAAACGGGCACAACCATGATAAGCAATGAATTAGATATTATAAATTATTTGTTGATACTGCCATTAAGATACTAACAGATGTTTTTTAATTCTCATTTCTAATTATAACAACTATAGCAAAAATTACCACTTCTAGCAAGAGTGAAGGTCTATGGCTATAATACTTTAAATGCATATTAACAAGCAGTTTCTTATTATTCATGTGCTAGTCTTAACAACATACCACCAAATTCTGATTTTTGTTACGCAAGTCTGATTGATTTGTCTTGAGAAATATTACATCTATAGGAGTCATTCTTAAAAACCCAATCAAGATTTATGACAAAAGTAAACCCCTCTAGTTAAAAAAAAATCACACATTAGATTTACTTGGATACGGTTCCAGATTTTAAATATATATATAACATTATTGTGCTGCTATGGGGATTTGGGGGTAAATTTAGAAAATAACTAACTCTAGGCCAAGTGTAAAATAAACTCAAATAATAGTAATATGTTGTTCTGCATAGGTGTTGCGGGGGGGGGGGGGGGGGGGGGGGAGGAGACACTGAGAGAATTGAAGTGACTGCCAGGGGTCACATAGCCAGCACACATCAGACACTGGACTGGAGCTCCTGAGGCCTGATCTCTATCTACACCACCATGCTGCTTCTACTTATATGCATAGGATAGTAGCCCAAATGTTATCCCAAATATTATCCCAAATATTTATAGCAGCTACTATTTTACTTCATATACTTAGACATACAAACATCATAAATACGGTAATTTTTAAAGATGATACTCATTTCACAGCCCACTCATAAAAATTCTTATGTAAAAACCCTGAAGATAAAATTCTTCAAACTAAATGTTTTCAGGTCCATTATAATTTGTTTTAAATCACCAAAACTTCGATTAACCAGAATGCAATAATTCTGAATTGTTTTCATGCTATGGCCTCACTGGCACCTTTACTACCCAGTAAACCCCACCAGCTCACCATTAACATCTAGGATCAAATATAAACTCCGGTTTGGCATTTAACACTTTTCACCACCTCACCCCTTACTACCTTTTCCAGGGTCCTCACACACCACTGCACTCCACTCACTGGATTCCTAGCGTGCTTGCTACTGTGTACACAAGTGCATTGGCCCTCTCCATGCCTTTGCCCTGACTAGTCTCCATGCCTCAAATGCTCTCCCACTTCATCTCCAACATGTCAGCATTGCTGGACTTCAATATTCAGCTCAAGTTCTACCTGCTCCAGAAAGCCTTTCCTAGTCCTCCCCTCATCCCACCCACCCAGCCACTAGCCCCTTCCCTGCAAGGTTATTCTGTGCCTGCTTTGTATGTTTCTTCTATACATGCATGTTATGTACATGCTGAATGTTCTTTGAAGACATAGGCTTACTTCACTTATGTCTCTAGTGGTCCACGTTTTACCTAGAACATAGTAGGTGCTTAATAAATGCTTGCTGATTGATTCAATTCAACTAATATATATATTAATCACCTACTATGTACATGGCAGATGCCAAGTAATAGATATCCCTCAAAAGAAAAAAAACAAAATCCTTATTTTGAAGGAATTTTTATCCTGCTGAAGACAGATACAACATGTCCTTGTCTGAAGATTGATTATGCCAGGATTCTTCGAAATGGGAGGAGAACTGGTGTCTTCCCCCTCAACGTTGGGAGAAATAACAAACTGTGAGCACATGAGAGCTAATGCACATGTGAAGGCTTAGGTAAGCCTGAGCCTGATCTTAAGGCCCCTGTATCCCTGCTTCTGTTTGCTTTCTTTCCTAACTAGTGCTGTCCAAACATAAGGACTGAAATAGATGGGTCCACTGAGACAGGCAATCTTCTGAGTATGAAAGATCAGAGGTGCTGGGTCCCTCACCGAACCTGTCTGGCGGCCAGGACAGCTTCTGCATCAGAAAGCAGAGCAACTGATAGGTGGAGCAACTCAAGTCCAACTTGGGAGAAGACACGGACCTGGAGCATGTTATGTGGACAGTGTGCCACTGAGGTGGTGGTGGTTGCTGTGAGTCCTAGGTACTGAAATATAAAATGCCTATTTAGCAGTCCCACAGACTGCTTCATATTCTGAAGCTGAAATCTCCGGGGAACAGATACTGTTTCTGTTTTAAGACTCTGTTAATGGGTGCCTGTTAGAGAGCCTTTGTGTTTAGCATTTCTCTTATATAGAGGAAATAAATAGCTGACTTATACCGGATTCCTATTGTATACTATTAACTTTCTATTTCCCCTTTTGGAGGAGGCATTAGACATAAGCCAAAAATTAATTTTCCCAAAGGCCCCAGAGCTGGGGTGGGTAAAAAAAAAGAGTGGAAGAAAAAGCCTTACTTCTCTTATCAGGCCAAGCACCCCCTGGACTGAACCCAGGATGCATCTGTATGGGGGCAGAACAGAGAGATTTCTCTTAGTAAAGGAGAGTGTACAATGCCCAGCAGTGGTTACAATGGTTATTAGATGTCAGGGAATAGAGTAACTTTTTGATGATAAAAGATTACATTTATATCAGATACATTTATACATTTATATAAGGTCACCAATGGGGCCTTTGGGGAAATTACTAAAAGCTTAGTTTTGGTTTGGCTTAATTAGGATCCTGGACTTTGAGTGAGTCTCAGCTCCATAAAAATCCAAGTTGTATGACCTACCACAAGTCATTTAACTTCCCTGAAACTCAGTCCCATTATTCGTAAAATGTGTCCTGGTTACTTCATGGGGTTGTATTTTTGCCTCTTTTTTTTTTTTTTAATCTAGACCTTCAATTTCACTGGCACATGGAACTATCAGTGAGGAAATTCTTATCAATATAGCTCAGTACCTGTTGTACAAGCTCAAGTCTTAGACAGTTGCCTGGGACACCGAGATTAGGTGGTGATTGGCCCAGGGTCACATATCTACCATGAGTCCAAGGCAGAACTTGAGCCTGGACAGTTATGATTCCAGGGCTATCCTATGCATCCCAGCAAGCTGATCTCTGTAAGATAATAGTCATGGGGGATGAGGCTGAAAAGAAAATGATGAAGGGCCTTAAATTCCAGGCTAAAGAGTCTGATTTTTGTTCCATAAAAGACAGAAAAGCCACTGAAAGTCTGTGAACAGAAAAGTGACAAGGTTAGTCCAATGACAATAACCATCATATTATCTGCATGGATATTTCATTAGAAAATCTTTCACTTGAAAAATGCATCTCAAAAACATTCATGAAAACAAATGTCCTCATCTTTCATTAGTATTATTTCATTGTCTTCAAATCCTCCAAAAGATAGAAAAAATAAAAAGGGAGATATTTATTAAGAAAGTCAATAATTTTTTAATACTAATCAGAAAACAAAGTTTAGGAGAATATAGTAACAAAGCAATTTTGTTATAAAACTTCTGAAAAAGGAATCTCTAATAGTTCAGTTTTGTACGTAATCCTTTGTTTTTTCATATATTTAAATACTGAGGCTTGTGAGATTTTTAAAATTTTTTTAAAATTCTATTCCAGAACTGATTCTTACTTACAAAAGGAATTCATTGCTGGGTCAGAAATGAAGGAACCACTACTTCCAAAGGTTTACATCAGACAAAAGAGAAAAATTGAGCACAGTTTGGTGAGTATTCTAGATTTTGTGAAAGCAAACTGTAAAGAATTCAGAGGAAGCTAGGTAGGATTTCATAGACTAAAGCTAGGTGCCCAGTGGATAGAGCACTAGCCCTGGAGTCAGAAGAACCCGAGTTCAAATACAGTCTCAGGCACTTGACACTTACTAGTTGTATGACATGTACTAGTTGTATGACCCTGGGCAAATCACTTAACCCAGACTGCCTCAAACATCCAGGGCCATCTTCAGTCATCCTGATGTTTATCTTGCTGTTGGACCCAGATGGCTCTGGAGGAAAGAGTGAGGCTCATGACTCTGCACAGCCCTTCCTCACTTAAATCCAATTTAGTGCAAGTCGTGAGATCACCTCCTGATGTCATGGTCCTATTTGAGAACAAAGGACAAACAATAACAACAAAAAAGTTTGATATAGAAAGGCAACCCAGGAAGAATGGAAAATTTCCCAGGAATGAAATTCTGAAGACACGAAGGGAAGCAATGCCAATTGTGGGGACCAATTTTTTTTTTTTTACTTTTTTTTTTGTTTTGTTTTGTTTTGTCTTTTAATTTAGTGAGGCAATTGGGGTTAAGTGACTTGCCCAGTGTGTCTGAGGCCGGCTTTGTGTCTTGCCCAGTGTGTCTTGCCCAGTGTGTCTGAGGCCAGTAAGTGTCTGAGGCTGGCTTTGAACTGAGGTACTCCTGATTCCAGAGCCGGTGCTCTATCCACTGAGCCACCTAGCTGCCCCGTGTGGGACCAATTTTTAATTGGGGAGTGTTAGCTAAGCGGCTCGCTGCAATATTGGGGCAAGGAAGGAGACCGGCAGCCTCCCTCAAAACAGAACAAGATTTATTTTAACAAGAACGAACTTAAAAAAAACACAAACAAACACAAACAGGATCAGTAGGATCAAGGGAAAGGAAATAAAATGGGGAAAGGGAAATTATACAACCTGAAAAAAATACCACCGACCAGGAATCAGCTGAGAATACACAGCCCTGCTCCTGTCGCCTTCCAGCTTCCAGCTAGAATGGCAACTTCTCCCTGTTCCCCGAAACCCCACACAGCCCCCAACCAATTGTCTGACCGCTCTGACAGTCACATGACGGCCCTCACTAGGCTTCCGATCATAATTTTGCCAGGCCCATGTAGGCGTCTGCGAGTGGTAATGACATGAGGTGCCAGTGCCATGGCTACAGCTACAACCAGTGGGTGGAGCACCTGGCGGTTTGCGGAGCCCCAGGCCAGTGCAGGCCAAGGCATAAAAATCTGAAATAGCAATTAATTCTTTACACAATGAAAAAGAAAACCTGGAGTTTTCTGATGAGAATGATATGGATGCACAAGGAACTCACTAGGCAACTTGGATTTTATAAAGGTTATGAAGAGAAGATCAAGGGTAAGTAATGGATGATGACTATAAAGGAATGATGCAGTTCAGTAAAAGTAATATCAGACAGATGGATATAAGGGCTATAAAAAGTAGTATCAGATGTGCTAAATCTCAGAATGAGCTGAGGCTAACAGCAAACAGGGATTTTAGGATTATAGTAGGAGAAAGGTAAGCATAGACCAAGGCACAGGAGCACTGACTGGGGTGACAGATGATAACTGACAATGCAGAGAAAGCAGAGGCAGAATTAAGAGGACAGAGGAGCAAGAAGAACCATGGCCAAGATCCCCTACCAAATCTTCTCCGCAGAGATCCAGAAAGCCCACCACACCAAATCTTGATTGGGAAATCTGAGAAAAAGTCACACAGTGAGTCATTTCTCTGGCCCAGATTGGCTTAGGGAAACAGAGAAGTCTGCAGCAGATGCTAAAGACAAGGTCTGGTCAGAAGCATGAAATACAAAAAGAGGTGAGACTGGACGTCAGGGAAAGAAGCACCCCAGGGGAATCCCTGAATTAGCACAGAGTACAGGAAAGAGTGCCATCCAGCAGCTCTGCTGTCCACTGCCCAGTTCCAGGTAACTGATGCAGGGGAGATTGAGGAGGGAACCTTTACCTAGGGGTGGCAGAGAGGAGTGATAGAAATCATGGACTCTTATTCTATACAGAGCAAGGAACATGTTCAGAAGCAAGCAGTAGGCATGTGGCTCTGATTCCAGGTGCAGAGTAGGGCCTAAGTTTTAGACCCAAGCCCAAAATGAAGCCTACAGTGGAATACCAAGGGCAACAATCCCAAACCAAGAGTCTTGCATAGTTTAGTCACTGAATCTGCAGTCTCCCAAAAAGCACTAAAAGTGGCTGATTCCAGTAGCAGTCTACCAAAACTTCTAGCCAGTGAGGAACCAACAGACCCAAACTATAAGCCAGTGAAAAGTTTGAAAGTTATAAGAATATCCTGCAACTGTTCATTATAGAGACAGTGAACATCCGGAAAAGAAATGATCATTACAAAGAGCCAGCTTGGTTTCCTCATGAACAGTTCCTGCCATACTAACTCTATTTCCTTTTCTGACAGGATTCCTTAACTAGCAGACCCAAGGGAATTCTGAAGATAAGACTTTTACCCAGATTTCAGCAAAATATTTGAGAAAGTATGTCATGTGACTCTCATGGAAAAGAAGAAGAAACGTGGGCAAGATGACAATAAAACCGGATGAATTTGAAACCAACCGAATGATCAGACAAATCAGAATTCTTAATTGTTCAATGTCAACTTTAAGAGACTGCCACTGGATTCTCCATTGATAGGGGCCTACAGTTATCCAGGCATCTGTTAGAGTACTATCCAAAAGCAGAAGAGCTAATAAATTCTTGAATTTTCTTACTAGCAATTTCATTCTTCAGAGTGAGAAACCAATCAAAGTACATTCAATTCTGTACTCTATTCCAATTCTCAATTATAATCTATTAATCAGCCAGCATTTATACTATGAAAGGTAGCAAGGATCAAACGAAACAGTCCCTGATGTCAAAGAGCTTACATCCTAAGATTTGCGCTTAGTCCTGTGCTGTTCACCACATTTATCAATGACGTGGATAATGGCATTGAAAGCATTCTCACCAAATCTGCAGGGAACACAAAGCTGAGAGGAATAACTAATATAGTTAGTATGCAACAGGATTTTTTTAAAAAATCTTTACAGGCAACGAACTAAAAACAAAGTAAATATCCATCAAGCAAGGGATGGATAAACAAACTATGCTACATGCATGTAGTGGAATGTTACTGCCCTGTAAAAAATTATGAAAATGATGGATAGAAAAACATGGAAACTAAAGTAAGAAGAAATGGAGAAACTGTACACAATGACTACAACTATACAAATAACAACAACAAAGGAACTGAAGCTGAATGTTATGAAATTATGAGGACCAAGCTGAGCCCCAAAGAAGAAATGAGACTGTATGTATTTTCTTTCTTTGTGGAGGTGATAGGCAACAGGTATAAAACACTATATAATGAGAGACATGACTGATATGTTGGTTAATTTTACCAAACTTTTTATTTTCTCTTTTTTACTGTTTGTTTTAAGAGATGGCTGTCTGTATGGAATAGGCTGAGAAATGTAAGTAATATAAAAACAAAAACTATCAGTAGAGATTGGGGAAAAAAGATCTTGACAGGCTAGACCATTGAGCTGAAACCATTAAGATGAAATTCAACAAAGATAAATGAAAAGTTTTATACTTAGTTTCAATGAATCAACTCCACAAGGTTAAGGAAGGGTAGGAAATGAAAGGCAACAGTTTGTCTGAACAAGACTGGGGGATTTTAAAAAGGTTAATATGAATCAACAAGGTGACATGGCAAGGGGCAGCTAGGTGGCACAGTGGATAGAGTACTGCCCCTGGAGTCAGGAGGACCTGAGTTCAAATCTGACTTCAGACACTTGACACTTACTAGCTGTGTGACCCTGGGCAAGTCACTTAACCCCAACTGCCTCACAAAAAAACAAAAACAAAAACAAAAACAAAAAAACAAACAAGGTGACATGGCAACCGAAAAGGCTACTATTTTGGGCTGCATTAAGGAATATGAGGATAACAGTCCTTAGACTATGTGTGTAGTACTGTTTAGTACTATTATTTATTATAAGAGGAACACTGATAAATTGGAAAGCATTGAAAAGGCAAGAAGGTGAAGAGCCTTTAAGTCTATAACGAACAGCTGTTTAGCCCCATGAAGAGAAGACTCAGAGTGAACACAACTGTTTTCTGTAAGGATTTTCAGGGCTTTGGGGTTAGAAGGATTAGACTTGTTCTGTTTGGCCTCAAAAAGGATTTGAGTTCCCAAGCCCACCTTCTTTCTTTTCTTCCTGTACTGCCTGGGAAACTATCCCAGATTCAATGCAACTCAACAAACACTTTTTAACCACCTACTATATGCAAGGCATAATGGTAGGTATTGGGAGTAGTTTTGAGTTTTTTTATTTTGGAAGGGTGAAGGGGGAGGAAAAGGAACCAGACCTGTAATTTCATTAGTATGGAGAATTCCTACTGAGGAAATTTCTTCTATCAATGCAGATCAGCAACTGTTCTCTTCTAGTCTTAAAAGTTTACTGGGGCACTAATAAGTTAAGTGATTTGTCCAGGGTCACACAACCAGTTTATATCAGAGATTGGTTTTGAATTCAGGTTGCCCAGCTCTGCACCAATTACAACAAAGTATCTCTGCTACAAAGATTCAAACACAGAAACAACAACGTACATGTAAATGCTGTCTTGGTATTCTAGATCAGTGGTTAAAGACCACCAGATAAAGAGATATTCAAAAACTGAAAACCAAGAAACCATCTAAATTGCATAAAAAAGATAGACTAACAAGTAATTTTTGATTAGTATCATTAGCAGTCAGAAATCCAAATACAGAAATATAAATTTGGAAGTTACGCCAAGCTATACCTTAGCAAGAATTACCTCCAACAACACAACTGAACATTATTGGACAAGTAAGCCATGCATCCAGCCTCTGCCTGAAGAACTCATATGATATGAGAACTCACATTCCGCTTTCAAACAGCTCTAAGTTTTTCCATATGGCAGGACTAAATTTGCCTCTCTTCAGCTTTTAGAAATCACATTCTGGGACCAAAGAAAACAATTCTAATCCTCTGCCACAAGACAGTCCTTTAAATATTTATAGTCAGCTATCACAGCCTTCCCTTATCCCACTTTTCTCCAGGTTAAACATTGCCAGTTCCTTCAGCCCTCTCAATACTCTGGCTCTTAAGACCCCACCAATGCATTTCTAATTATAAAAACAAGTATTCACAATGCTGACACCTTATGATCTTAAACATAACCATTTACTTAACAATTAGACAAACAAAATAATATCATATGTACTCATATTAAAGCAAATGCTGGAATAAGACTTGGAACTCTAAACTTCAGTGCCCTTTGTCTTAGAAACTGTCCATAAAAAGTTCCTTTGCAAATCTAACTTCCTTGTTAATAGATGCTTCCACTTCAAAGTAGTTGATGGATGCTATACTTAACTAACACCTCCCTAGGCAATATATCTCAGCCAATAATGAAAATAAATTTAAACTATTATTTACAAAATAAGGGAAGCATAGCTCTAACTATGAAAGTGAAAGCTATTTGATCTGCTGAGTGACTTTTCTAATTTTCTTCTTCAAATCTGTTCTATCACTTATAGCTTCAAACTTAGTAAGTGCTTAATGTTTATTAAATAATTAAAAACTATAAATGCTTAATAAATGATTGAGACTGATAAGTTATTGATTGAGATGTAGTTCTGAAATCTGTGTTTTCACTTCTTTCAATCTCTTTTTAGGTTCAGGGTCTAGATCATCTCTTTAAATCACCCTGGTTTATGATTTAGTAGTTACATTTTCATCTTTTTTCTGTGATCAGATACTTTATTTATCTTATAATCATACAACAGTTATGAATTCCAGATCTCCCCAATATACTATAGCTTATCACATTCAAAACTCAGAAACAACTGTCTCAAAATTCTGAGTCAGAAATAAACTGCTTTGAAAACTTTCTCCTACAACTCTGGGCAACAAGATACCTTGGCAACAAGCCTGCGAGGGAGCATATTACACTAACAAAATATTATTTGCATGCCAAAGAAATTATTTTATGCTCATGTAGCTTGAGATAAATTACCTTTAAAAGGTAAAAAATTAGCTTCCTATGTATTACTAAGAGGCACATCAAATTCCTGTCACCTTTAAAAGCAAGTAAATCTCTATATTACAGATATAAGGAAATTAAGCCTGCAGAGTAAATGAGGAGTGTCAGAAAACATCAAGGTTGTAGTCACTGAACACTCTTAACAAATTATTAGTTTTCTAAATTATAGTCATACATATATTTGTACGTAAGTATACACACAAAGTCTATTTAAAGGTAATTCACAAATATTTAGGGACAACTGGGGGAAGGGGAGGTTGTGGAAATCAGTACTAGCCCCATTGTCACTGTGCTAATGACCATTTATCAAGGATATTATGGTAGAAATTCCTTTTTTGGTAGGACTGGATGACCTCTGAGGTCTCTTCCACCTCTAAAATTTGGCATATATATGCTTTCTATGATTATGATAATGATAGGCTATCACTGCCACAGAATGAAGCTACCACTTACCCTATCTATTAAATGGGACAAGAGAAGATAGGCAGCAACCCTGCACTGAGTGTGTGCATGGAGCAAAACATGTTATAAATTACCTAAAATGGGCAGCTAAGTGGCGCAGTGGATAAAAGCACCAGCCCTGGATTCAGGAGGACCTGAGTTCAAATTCGGCCTCAGACACTTGACATTAGCTGTGTGACCCTGAGCAAGTCACTTAACCCTTATTGCCCCGCCAAAAACAAAAAACAAAAAACCAATAAATTACCTAAAAGAAACTTCACCTACTTCCAAATTTGCCAGGTTTGGCCCTGGCTTTCTTATGGGCTGCTTGGTTTTCTTTACTTGCAGCCTTCATTAATGAGGTGATTTTATCCTTGAGATTAAACTTGGAATGCCTTGTAAAGTTAAGAATTTAATACAATTTAACATTTATGAATTTAACACTAGGAAGGTGTTTAGATGATTTAAAATATGAGTCAAATTTGACATAAATGAATGTTCTAATGCTTTTCAAAGAACCTCTCTCCAAAATTATAAAAAGTGCCATGAATACAGCTGCTTGGAGTGAGCTGTAGTGGAAGAAGAAAGTGAAAAATCAAACATGGATTTGTGAAGGACAGGTGTGAAAAACCATACACTAATGGATGACCCATTTTATAAAGTGATTTATTTTGGTGGATTTATTACGATGGTGGAAAGTGGATTTATACAAAGATGTTTTACATCTTGCAAAGATGAAAATATACTATTATCTACATAATAAGGGAAGCATAGCTGTAAATACTGAAACAGTAGATAACTGATAATTCACATCCAAGTCTCTCTCTCTCTCTCTCTCTCTCTCTCACACACACACACACACACACACACACACACACACACACTGCTCCATTAGCACAGAATTTATCTCTTTTAATACCCAAAGTTGCATCTGTGCCCTCACTCAGCTACTTAATCTGTGTTAAGAGAAGACTCCTATTACAGTAAGAAAAGTAAAATATTTCCAGTCCACAACAATCCTTTCTCAGAATGCAATTGTGCTAATTTTGACACTGGCCAATTGTAGACTTTGGCCATAATTCTTGAGCTAATAGGGACCTTCAGAATCCTCTAATCCATCTCCCTCCCCAATTTTACAGATGGCAAAACTGAGACTCATTGGAAAAGTGACTTTTTCAAGTTAAAACAGTGAGTTGGTAGATACACTTGTATAAAAGAAGATCAATAGATATAATATGAATACACATCCCCCCAAGCCCTGAAGAACAATGCAAAATTATTTCCCATTTTCCCCCCTTTTCAAATGAATTGTCCTTACTACTAATCTACTATAAATTATTTCTACCTCCAAAGATTTGGGCAAGTAACAATCTGCTAGTTTGACATAGGTATACATTGATATCACTTAGGGTCCCTTAAATATTTCTACATGCCTAGAGAAGACATTTGGAAATCAAGTTCAGTAATAAGTCATTCCTATGACAGATGCTTTATCCCATTCAATTCTGAA
Source organism: Dromiciops gliroides (assembly GCF_019393635.1). Classification (NCBI taxonomy): domain Eukaryota; kingdom Metazoa; phylum Chordata; class Mammalia; order Microbiotheria; family Microbiotheriidae; genus Dromiciops; species Dromiciops gliroides. Next base: position 437,165,335 of record NC_057863.1, read on the forward strand.
ACAAACAGCTCTGAAAGTCTATGACCTCATAAACAAGTCATGATTCCAAAGGCCCATATTCTGACTATCTAATCTAACAGGGCAAGGGAAAGGCCAATGTAAAGATGCCCTTCATGAAAAGATTTTTTTTTAAAAAGCACAACATTTTTAATATATAACATGACTCTTCTGGCATACGAATGTAGGTGAAGACATAATTTGTAGAATAATAGGCACTAATATTACACGCTGCTTCAGTTCTGTCATAGTTCTAATCCATCAAATTGATTAATGTTATAATAACTCTACACAAACCTATCATTTGTGCACTAATGAAGTCAAATCCAGTTTATCCTTAGGCAACTAGATTCCAAAGGCCCAGAGATGTCATCTCCATCAGCTTACCAAGCCTACTTAGAGAGTTCAAACTAAAAAGGATAAGAAATCTGTGTAGCTGCTAAATTTGCAGGACTTTTTGCCAATAAACTCAAATAATATTAACATAAAGTAATAAAAAGGCCCACAGTATTAAAAGAATGTCTGGCAATTCTTTATACAAAGAACATGTTATTACCAGACTTCAGAAAGGAAATAATTTGACATTAAGTGGGAGTTTTAAGTAAAAGCAGGAAAAGAAAGTGGACACAAGCTATGAAGCTCTAAAACAGGGCATGAAATTAAGATTTAGTACAAGTTCTAAAATTTCCAGACTTTTAAAACTGAGGTTAGATAGAGACTTAATCAATCATAGCTAGCATTTTTGAGTGCTTAAGCATTCAATATAAAAATACCAAATTTAGTATGCTGCAAAGACACAAACTACATATGACAATGCTAAACAAAGTTCTAAAATTCAAAGTGAATATTCTTGATTAAAAGATGAATTTTTCCCTTAAAAATAACTTCTGTGTATTTTTAAAGTCTTATATTATCACTATCTGGCAATCATACTTCAGATACACACAGAATCATCACTGGTGTTTCTTCAACTAAAGAAAGGCCAGTAAAGGTTACAAATAGAATGCACTCTCTTCCAGGATGCCAATAAATGCCAACCTCTTGGACCCATGGCAAACAGCTCAGTGTTTTTCTAGTTACAATTCACCAACATCTCCAGCCAGCTATTTCTGACAAAATAACAAGTAAATGAGGAAAAAGAATGAAGACCCCCTCCTCCACCCGCACTCCAGCTTCCTGGGCAGTAGGAACCTGACCCAGGTGAAAGGATAAGTGGACTATGTAGTCACAGTGGCTTCAATTTCCTGCTCTTCAGGAAGCAGAGGTTATTTTGTCAATGGTTGCAACCCTTCAACCAAAGAGATACCTAGAAATGCTAGACAGTATCTGAAGTGTGGAGGACCATCTTTGACCAGTTTCTAGTTGTCAGCTGAGGGAATGAAGGGGATGAGAATAGCAAGTGGTTAATTGTGGGACTTAAGTGAACCACAGTGACTCCATCTTGTGACTCAATTCTGGAGCTAGCTGAGTTCCCTTTCTATTCAATTCTGGGTCTAGTTCAAATTCTATCCTATGAGAAAACTTTATTTAATTGTGGAAATTGGGAGAAAACATTATTATATTGTTTGAACCTAACCCTGAATGGCTGGGAAAGTGTATCACCTCTACCTGCTGCTTAGAGACCCTTAACTAAGACTTCTGTCAGACTCAAGGAGTTTCCTCACAGTGGCTCTTATTGCCTCCAGCATAGGGTGTTTTTTTAAAATAAATACCTATCAACTTTATTTTATTTTTTGGTGAGGCAACTGGGGTCAAGTGACTTGCCTAGGGTCACACAGCTAGTAAGTATCAAGTGTCTGAGGCTGGATTAGAACTCAGGTCCTCCTGAATCCAGGGCCAGTGCTCTATCCACTGCGCCACCTAGCTGCCCCTCCAGCACAGTTTTTAAAGTCCTTCACAACCAAGTGCCAACACATGGTTCATTGTACACCACTCCCCATTCCTGAACTCTTTGATTCTGCTAAACCGGCCTTCTCTCTGTTCTTCACATACTGCAATTCATCTCCATGTCATGTGTGAAACACTGAAATGAATTCCTTTTTCAACTATGCCTCACTCTCTCTTTCTTCAAAATGTAGAGCAAGCACCAACTCTTCCTGATCCCAATGGCTAATGCTCTCCCTAACTATGTTACGTATAATTACATTGTACTTATTCTGTATATGCTTATATATGTGTACTTATCTTCCCCCTTAGAATGTAAGTTCCTTAAGAGTATTGATAATTTCATCCTTTATCTTTGTATCCCTAGCTTGGTATCTGGCAAGAAAAAAGGAATAAACGTGCTTCAGTCTGCATTCTAATTCTCTAATTCTCTACCTGGAAGTGGACAGCATCATGAATCCTTTGGAATTGTAGTTGTCATTGTTTTGCTCATTTACTAAGTCTTTCAAAGGTGATGATCTTTAAAATATTGCTGTTTCTCTGTAGATTGTTCTCCAGGTTCTGTTCACTTTGCTTTGTGTCAATGCATACAGGTCTTCTCAGGTTTTTGTGAAATTAAGCCATTGATCAGTTCTTATATAGCACAATAGTATTCCATCATCCATATCCCACAACTTAATTCAGCCATTTCCCAATTGATGGGCATCCCCTCAGGTTCAAATTCTTTGCTGCCACAAAAAGAATATTTTTTGTAATATGAGTTCTTCTCCTCTTTCCTTTATCTACGTGGGGTATTCCCCAGTAGTAGTGTTGCTTCTTGGGGATTTTAAAGCAGAAGCTTGATGATCATTTGTAGGGCATATTATAGTGGAGGGCTCCTTTTGTGTATGGATTGAGCTACATAACCACTGTGGTGCCTTCCAACTCTCAAATTCTGTGTGACCTAACAATACCACTACTAGTCATATACCCTTAATGAAGTTCAAGATACAATTATACAAAAATACTTAGAACAGCACTTTCTTAGTAGCAAACTAGAAGGAAAGTGGGTGCCCTTTAACTAGGAAATGGTTAAAGAAACTGTGGTATACAAATATGATTAAATGTACTGGGCCTGAAAAATATGAAGAACACAAAGATACAAGACTTGTGTGAACTGATAAAAAGCAAAGTAAGCAGAATCAGGAGAATAATTTGTATGATTTCCCCCATATAAAGAAAAGCAACAGCAGAGGCCTTCAAAACACTGATGAATGTAGCAATTAATCAAGATTTCAAAGGACTGACAGGATGGACCTCCTGCTTTCTGGCAGAGAAGTAATGAACTAGGGCAGCTAGGTGGTGTAGTGGATAAAGCACTGGCCTTGGATTCAGGAGGATTTGAGTTCAAATCTGGCCTCAGATACTTGACACTTACTAGCTGTGTGACCCGGGGCAAGTCACTTAACCCTCATTGCCCCACAAAAACAGGAAAAAAGAAAAAAAAAAGAAAAAAGTAATGAACTATAGATATTCAATAAGGTACATATTTTCAAACATGGTAAAAGTGTTGACTTCTTTGGTTTAACTATTTATTTGTTAATGGAGAGTTCTACTGAGGGAGTGTCAATGGATAGTGGTACTCATGTTTAAAAAGAGATGAGGGTCATGAAATATTTGTTTTTTTAAAAAGGCAATAGGTGGTGAGGAAGTAGAAGTAGTGACTGCAGATGTTCTTTTCTAGGAATCTGGCAATGAAAAAGGGAAGAGAGAAATAAGATAATAGCTTGAGGGGACAGCAGGGTCGAAAAGAAGGGTTACTATCTTCTTCAAAACAGCACAAAACATTTTTGGGGGATGTTATGTAAGTTAAAGCCAACAACTGATAACAGAAAAGAGACACAAATGCCATTCACAATGAGAAATGCCTAAGCTTTTTCACTTGTCTGTCATCCACTTACCTCTGAAGAATCTGAAAATGTGGACAAGTTAGAAGAGAAGAGGTTGGCTACAAGTTAATCTGTCAGGAAAATTGTTCTACTTTTGCTCTACTTGGTGGTTATGAATGTGGCCTAAAACCATGTTTTAAAATGTTCCTTAGAGATTAATATTGTGTTGCAATTTTATGTTATTCAAAAATAATTCTTGATTAATGAACTGAAACTGCATTTATTTTGGAACCAAAGTAGTTAAAAGATAGTTTTTCCGTTAGAAGTAATCAATAAGGAAAGTATAATTAAGTTGGTAATTATGAGGCCTGAACACCAGCCAATTCAACATACCTATGTGAAAACAGAGATCAATTTTAAAATGGTACTCAGAAATCAATTACATAAAACTGACCAGGTTCTTTAGGTTAACAAGGGTCAAGAAAACAAATTCTTAGTGTCAACAACAATGATTCAGACTAGAATAAGAACCAATTAAAGAAAGAGCTTTCAGTTTACTGGTAGTATGATTGTCATTTCCTCAAAATGTCTTTATTTAGCTGTGTACTACATTATTATGAAAGCAATTTATCATTTTTTAAAATCTATTTCCCCAGAAAAACACAAGACAGTAGTAGAAGATTACTTAGAATTAGTAGATACAAGATAGGCCCCATTATGGCTACAACTCCCAATTTTTTAAAGGGTGTATTTACTATTCTATTTCCACTAAAGCCCTATGCTGATAGCTCATTGTAGCACAGAGGTAACTGAATTTTCATTGTTATGCTATATCTTACAAACCAGAAAAGGCTTCAGGTAAAGGTCACAAAACAAATCATGAGTGTGTTCGAAGAGAACCAACCTAATAAATGCAAAAAGGTTCATCACCTATCAGCCTACCACTCACTAAATGATTAATTGTGGTGGGGGCAGAGCAACTCATATTAAGACCCACTACTAAGGTGGGTAGGCATTGTTATGGCAGGAGGCATACCTACTGACAAAATCAAAGACCTTAAAGAAAAAGTGCAATCTTTCATATGCAAAGAATAGAATAAAATAATGCTATGATTGACAAAGCATCTTCCTTTTCACAACCTTGTGCTGTGTCCATTTTACAGGTGAGAAAACAAGCTCAGAGAGGGTAAGTGATTTGCCCATCATCACATAGCTAGCAAGCACCAAAAGCATTGTGCACAAACAGGGCTTCTGGCTCCAAGTCTGGTGTTCTTTCCACTATTCCGGGATGCCTCTCCATGTTTTGAGTTGTTTTACCAGCATTGGGCACAAATTTGCCCTAGTCTGGGCTGATTTTCCTTAAAGTCAAAAGCAAGCATTTGTAAAAACAGCTGACTTGGGGCAGGTAGGTGGCGCAGTGGATAAAGCACCAGCCCTGGATTCAGGAGGACCTGAGTTCAAACCCAGCCTCAGACACTTGACACTTACTAGCTGTGTGACCCTGGGCAAGTCACTTAAGCCTCATTGCCCCACAAAACAAACGAACAAACAAACAAAAAAAACCCACAGCTGACTTAAGTTCGAATAACAACCTCTCACAAAAACCTGAATAGAGAGAAGCTAGCTAGGGAGGCTCCACAGGTAACAGATTCCAACAATGGTCTCCTTAGCACAATACTCTATCTTACTGAGTCACATACCCAAAATAACCACAACCACAACTAGATCCTCTTAGCAACTGAGATGATTCTATAAGTATGCTACCCAAATAATTCCATATCCCTGTATCCTAGGAGAAAAGGGATGGAAGACAAGAACCTCATCATCAAGAAAACGCACTGTGCAAGGTTACACAAGCCTTAGCACTCATACATCAAAACCCTCAATATCCTCGGCCCCTCTGATTAGGGGGATGGAGGGCAGAGCAGAGAAAGGAACTTCTCCCAGAGCAACCATTTAAAAAGGGCTACACCAAGAGAGTCACCTCCTCCTTTCCCGCCTGCAGCAGCCTTTGGGCTGCACTCCTTCGCCTTCTCTCTCAGCTGTGCTCATTACATTGTAAGTTCCTTTGAGGGCAGGGACTGTCTTTTTCATATCTGCAGCCTAGCACTGCATTTGGCACATACAGGCACTTAATAAATGTTTACTGACTGTCTGACATGGGAGGAGCCTGTATTGCCTCTTAGATCAAGGATATGATGCAGGACCATTTTCTCTCCCAGACCCCAAATACTCCAAAGCACATCTTGATGCCTGAGGAAACCTATGATTATTCCTCCCCACCTGGGTAAACCACTTAGCTCTGCTAGGGTACATGAAGGAAATATCATGATCCATTATGAAGGAACATGTAATCCTGACTCCACCTTCTATACTTCCAGCAGGGTCAGACAAAGCTGCACATGAAAGCATTACAGAAGACTTTTCATTACAACTAAACACTGCCTAGAGCCGAAAGCATCCCAGGGCACAGAGGCCCACAGTACCCCGGCAAAATCGCCACAGATCCCCCAGAGCAGCATTCTTTGAACCAAGGGTTCTAAAGGGACAGAGTGGAATGAATTTTAAGATGTGGTCAAACAGGTCACTCCTGTCATTCACATCATTCCCATTTTCTTATATCGAGGTGGGGGAAAATGAATTAATAATTTGCTCAGCATCATTAAGCAAGATTTTTCAACTTTTCTTTTCAGAAGCAGTGTTCAATAATATTAGGAAAGTAGAATCCTACTTGTCAGAGAAACAGCATTCTGGTAAATTAAGCACCAAGGAACAAGCTGCGAAAATTAATGAACATGAAGGGAAAAATAAGGAAAAGAAAAAACTCCTGGAATGACGGTTTTAATATTGGCAAAATGACGAATGCATCCAAAGGTAAAAATCATTCACAACTTATATGGAACAATCAAAATAAATGTCAAATTAAAAGGAACAAAGCTAAACATATAATGGTAGTGCTCCCAGGCCATCATTTAAAAACACTTCAGGGCTTATGGTTCTATCATAGAGAACACTGAGGGGAGAGGTGGGATTAGAACTACCAGGTTATTTTTCTTCTAGCATAAAGTCTTCTCAATCTTGTGCTTTACTTTGATTAAAATATTTTTACCCTTGTACACCTGAGCACATATACAGGATTTTCCCCAAGAGATATATGGGAAATCCCCCCCCCCCCTCCAAAAGACTTTTTTTTCTCTTTGCATACAGAATTCCAGCCAAGTGCCTGACACATAATAGTGGACATTTCATAAATACTCCTTAACTGGTTGTTTCCAGAAATTAACAATAGTCTCATTTCACGGGATGAGGTTCTAAAACAGCAGTTAAGGTAAAAAAAATCAGTTATATTCAAAATTTATCCTTGAAAATCCCTTAAATTGCCCAGAGAGTATTTTTAAGCAGCAGTAGTTGGAAAAGGAGTGGGATCTCTTTAAAAAATGGAAGTCTAGAATTCTATTGTACTGTAAGAAACAATGAGCAGGAGGAGTTCAGAAAAACCTAGAAGGACTTGCATGAACTGATGATGAGTGAGATGAGCAGAACCAGAAGAACATTGTACACAGTATCATCAACATTGTGAGTTGATCTACTGTGATGGACTAGATTCTTCTCACAAATGCAATGGTACAGAAGAGTTCCAGGGGACCCATGATGCTTCCAAATCCAGGGAAAAAAAAAAAAAAGAACTGTGGAGTAGATATGCTGATTGAACCATACTATTTCTTTTGCTTTTGGTGCTGTTGTTTTTATATTTTGAGGTTTTTCCTCATTGCTCTGATTCTTCTCTTATAACATGACTAATGCAGAAATATGTTTAATGTTATCATGTATATATATAACCTATATCAGATTACCTGCTGTCTAGGGGAGGGGGAGGGAGGGGAAGGAGGGAGAAAAATCTGAAATTGGAAAGCTTGTATAAACAAATATTGAGAACTACTTTTACATGTAACTGGAAAAAAATAAAATACTTCTATCAGAAAAAAAATGGAAGTCTATATCAGATGATCTGATGGTTGCTATGGAAACAAATACATTTTTTTTTAATTTTTCAAGATATGCAGCTAAGCTACTGACTAGGGAAGATATAATAACAAAGAATCATAAAAAAAAAATTAGTGAAGACTCTAGAAAAGGTTGCCTGCCTCTACTAGCTCCATTTCCTTTCTTACCATTCACTTCTCAATCCCTTGTAATTTGGTTTCTGATCACACCATTCAAATTAAAGTGCTCTCCACCAAGGTTACCAATAATCTCTTAACTACCTAATTCAATGTCCTTTTTTCAGTCTCAGTTTTATATTTCACCTCTTTGAAGCTTGAGTCATCACCTTCTCCTCATCCTAAGCAGTTTCCCCTGTCCTAGCTTCAAGGGACATGGCTTCCTCTTAGTTTTCCTCCTGTCTGCTCCTCAAGTCTCCCTTACTGAATCATCACCCCCTTCCCACCAACCAAGTGTAACTATACGGCCAAGGATCTATCCCGTGTCCTCTTCTCTTCTCCAATCCTCACTTAGTAATCTAACCAGGTCCCAAGAATTCTATTATCATTTCTATGCATATGGCTCCCAAATCTATTACATCCAGAGAGGGGAAGGAAATAAGTGTTTATTTAGCAGCTACTATGTGCCAGGCACTGTGCTAAGTGCTTTACAAATATTATCTCATTTGATCATAACAACCCAATGTAAAGAATCACTTGTGATTTGGGGTTTTCATAACCCTATCTTTGCTTTATTATGATTAGACTGAAAAAATGTAAGTTTAAAAGCCTGAGAGGATGGGTGTGTACTTTGGGAGATAATAGAACAAACAAGAGGAACTCTGACCACAGGGAACATTTATTGAAACTAAGTAACTGGGGCAGCTAGATAGCTCAGTGGATAAAGCACCGGCCCTGGATTCAGGAGTACCTGAGTTCAAATCCAGCCTCAAACACTTAACACTAGCTGTGTGACCCTGGGCAAGTCACTTAACCCCCATTGCCCCGCAAAAAACCAAAAACCAAAAACCAAAAAAAAAAAAAAAAAAAGAAAGAAACTAAGTAACTAATAGCTCTCCCACACCCCCGAGGGTCTGGCCAGATTATAATGGGGACAGCCCATGTGGGTATGCTGAGCCAATTGGAGACTCAGCATGGCTAAGAACTGCCCCTCCCCTTCCTTTGGGGGAGTCAGTTAGATTCAGTTGGTTACAGGTAAAGAAGCGGTTAGAGAGGGTTCTGAGGAAAACAGGGAAGGAAGGGACAGTTTGAGAAGCTGCTGGGGTTTTTGATCTTCAGACCAAAACAGAAGAGACTGCAGCTAATAGCTACAGATTTCAGATATTGGTGAGTTTGTAGGGTTTTTTTAAGCAGAGCTAGCTCTTTAGAGCTGGCTGGGCTGGAGGCAGGTTCAGGTGCCTGGGGCCTTTTTACCCCAGAGATTTATACATTGTTTCTAGTTCTATTAATCTCACTTGTGTTTTAAACTTGTTACCATTAATAAACCTGTGTTTTGTGTTTTTGAAAGAGGCTGTTTCTTTTCTTACCCCAATATTAAGGCAAGCTGCCCAATTAACTCTTCCCATACTAAATTTGGCCCTTACAGCTTGGCGAGCCAGCTAAGAGTTAACTAACCTAGTAGCTAGGAGTTAACTAACCTGGTGAATCTCTTTAACTACCCCCCCCCCAGTGCCTCCCTTAACTTTTTTTTTTTTGCAGGGCAATAGGGGTTAAGTGACTTGCCCAGGTTCACACAGCTAGTGTCAAGTGTCTGAGGCCGGATTTGAACTCAGGTCCTCCTGAATCCAGGGCCGGTGCTTTATCCACTGTGCCACCTAGCCACCCCCTCCCTTAACTTTTAAAGTTTCTGAAAGCCTCTTGCTGGTCAGAGAAGAGCCAGTCCATTTTAAACTGCACCATGACTGAATATTTTGCTTTCCCCTTGTTTTTTCTCGTTAGAATATTTTGGGGGACAGCTAGGTGGCGCGGTGGATAGAGCACCAGCCCTGGATTCAGGAGGACCTGAGTTCAAATCTGGCCTCAGACACTTAGCACTTACTAGCTGTGTGACCCTAGACAAGTCACTTAACCCTGATTGCCTCACCAAAAAAAAAAAAAAAGAATATTTTGGGACCACATAATGTCTTGGCTCAAGTGAGTGACCTATTCAGTGTTTCATCATAGTTTTACAGGATTTCTCCTCATCCACACATTAAGAAATTTTTGGAATAATGGGATGGAAGAACCTGTTTTCCTCACTGAGCACATGTCTAGTATTGCTGGAAGCATTGTAACTAAATTTGAGCCTTACTATGGTAGTATAATCATAGCTCTAGTGACTGTAAATTTATTCTCTCTGTTATCATTATTGTGACATGGCATTTTCTCATAAAATGCTGGAAAGAGTCTGACCATAATAAAGCAAAGATAGGGTTATGAAAACCCCAAATCACAACTAATTCCTTACACCTTCAAAGTAAATGCTGTTATTATCCCCATTTTACAACTGACTTGCCCAAGGTCACGCAACTAATGTCTGAAGTTGGATTTGATCTCAGGTCTTCATAACTCTAGGCCCAGTGCTCTATTCACACAGGCACCTTGCTGCCTAACCAGCCCTAATCCCCTCAATTCCAAATGACTAACAGCTGCCTGCTGTATATCTTCACCTGAAGGTCCCATAGGCTTTTCAAATACAACATATCCAGAACAGAACTAGCTGAACCCTTCCTCCATGCCTCCTCATTTCCACTGATGGCGCCACAATCTCTCCAATGCCCAGGCTCATAACTTTACATCACTCTTGACTCAAACCCTATATTCAATCATTAAGTCTTGTCAATTTGACCTCCACAACACAGCTCAAACCCTCCTCCTCTCTACTAGCAGACTTTCTACCCTAGTTATTACCTCGTTACCTCTGGCCTGGACCGCTTGGTAGCACTTTACTTGGCCTTCCAGACTCTAGGATTCCCATCTCTCCTATCCATCTTCACTAGTGCCAGACTGATACTACTAAGACATGAATCTCAGCATATCATCTTTTACTCAAAAAACTCCCATGTCTCCCTCTTCACCTCAGAATACAGAGTACAACTTTGGGCAAGTTACTCAACCTCCACTGCCCCACAAAACAAAACAAAACAAACAGAACACAGAGCACAAATTCCTTGACCCGGCATTCAAAGCCCTCCACAATCTAACACCCGCCTAGCCTTGGTTCTTACTACTTTCCATTTTCACGTTCTCCACTCCAGTCAAACCGATCTGTTGAGCTGTTTCCTGTAGATCGCACCTCTTATCTGTCTCTTTGCACAGATGATCCGGCATGTTAGAAATTCTGTTCTTTTGTCACAGCATCATAGATTTATGGCTGTAAGGGACCAGCAGCCTTCTAGTCCAACCCTCTCATTTTCTAAGTAAGGGAACTTGAGGAAAGGACTTGCCTAAGATCACCCAAGATTAAAAGTCACAGCTGGGACTTGAACCTTGGTCTTCCAATTCCAATTCCGTGTTCTTTTCCACTTCACAACACTATGTACATTGCTTAGAATCCCCAGCTTCCTTCAAAGCACAGGTATCAATCACCTCCAACAAGAGCCCTCCCTCATCTAGCTGCACCTCCAGTCATTAGCATTTTCACCCTTCAGGCTACTGTGGTGGGTGAAAAGACCAAGGAGAAAAAGATCAGAGTTTCCAATCATATGGATTTATTAAGCAATGCATGCCAACTGCCCAACAAATCAGGACCAGTAGTCTTCCTCAGCTTTAGCATTAGACCCCCCAAACAGGGCAAGACTGACTTTTATACGTTAAAAATGATCAAGTAATGCCAAATAATTAAAAGAAAGCATTTAACCAGGATGCCACATTAGGTAACCTGATCTCTAATTGGATAAAAGATTAGGGACTTTTCAAATTGGGTGCAATTCTCTAAAATTGGAAAAAGAGGTGACCTACTCCCCCAAGTGTCAGTGAACAACCAAAGGAACATGGAAATCACAATTAACCACTTGCTGTCCTAATTCACTCACTACTTTGCCTATGCTTGTATAATAGCTGTATCCCTCCCCCAATTGTTCTCCCCACAAGGTAAGTTCCTCCAGGGCAGAGACTATTTATCTTTGTAACTCCAGCACCTAGTACAGTGCCCAGCATGAAGAAGTATAAATAAATGTTTCTTGAACTGAATTGAGATATTCTAAAACCACAAATAAGATTGGGGGGGGGGGGGAATTTCTATTTATCTAACTAAGGAATGCAGGTTTCTTTGGCTATCAGATCCCTCTTGTAAATATTCTTTGTTTAGGCTAAATTTTTTAATTACTTTTATTCCTTGAACCTATATTGATGGTATAGGAAGCAAGCTCAGACACATGGCCCAGATCAAGGAGAAGCCAGCTCGGGACAATCTGTCAGGGACAATCTATAGCATGGATTCATCATAGCTGAAGATCAAATACCAGCTTACACTGGGGCTAATGTCAAATGCTTGTTTCCAGTTCTCTCTCAATAACTAAAATCAGAAATTCCACTTCTGAAGCACTGCAATAGGAAAAACTGTAATAATAATACTATTCTAAGAATCTAATAGAAAAATAAACATCAGTTTTATTTTAAGATTAAGTTTTATTTATGTAATATACTTCATAACATTTGTAACGCATAAGACGATGAAAACCACATGCAAAATTACTAAGCCCAAAAATATTCTCTTTCTACTGCATATTCAAAAGAAAAAAAATCAGCTATGGGTCAAATTTTTAAAGACTCATCTGCCAATATCATTTTAGAGAGATGAAACCCATTGAAGTTCTGTCGTCCATTCAATGTTTAATTACTAACATAATTCACTTATACAACAACTCACATAAAGTACTTAAAGCCAGTGCTCTAAGCTCAACCAAATCTTGAAATATGGCATCTGTGGGAAAATCCAATTGTAAAGTCTAAGGAGAATTCACAGATCTGGATAAATATATAAACAAGATGTCTGTTTCTTAAAAAGCAAATGAAAATCCACACAGAGGTTTGGAGTCATGACTTCATGACAAAATTTCTTTGGCTTACAAAAAAATGCTTCAAAATAAAAATATATCATCAGCACAAAAACATAGCTAAGTATACAAGCCCAATGAAATGCATTTTATGGTTTCTATTTTGCTAACGCAGTTACAGTTAATGGAAATTGCCATGACAAAATGATTGTTTTTATGAAAAGAGCCTGCTTTATTACTAACCAATCACATTTCATTTTTATTACTGATGTTAAAAAGTTCAAAACCACGATTCATTCCTAGAGCATACAAAAGTAAGAAAAGTGTTCAAAACTAGAGTAGAGGTTCATTTGAAAAGCGATAAAAAATTAAAGCATGCATTTCTTTTACTGGCAGAGCAAATGCTTCTCCACTACACATAAATGTTTGGATTTGGTTGCCTATTATATAATTCCTTGTCTTTTAATGATGCATGAGTCTGAATTTTCAGTGTCTCTTCAAAATGGTTAGTCCATCTGACAACTGCTTATAAAGATATAAATGTTTCCAAAATGGTTTAAATGTATAAGAATATAGTGGTGTTCCTTTTTTCAGCTTTCATTATAATATATAAAATGTATTGATTTAAGTGTTTTAGCAGACAGCTAAGCCTCAGGAAAGCAAGTCCTCAAAAAGAAGGAAAAAAGAAATGTTATGGTGCGCTAATTAACAGATAGGCTTACTCTAAGCTAAAGAAATACTTTAAAAAAAAAAAAGCTATTGCTACAGTAAGAAATATCAGAGTTACAAAATCAAAAATTAACACTGGCTTAACTATTGACTATTTCAAGACCAGAGAACTTTACACGTTAACAAGTCTTTTTACAAGTGACTTATCAACGAGCAACTCATCAACTTTTTGTAAAATGTAGCAAATTTTGTCTTTCAAAATCCAAAGGTGGAAAAAGTTCTTTTAAGTATTAAAAGCAACCAGGCTGATCGTCACTGCTGTTAGTCTGTAAAGGGCCTAAAATAGCACTGACACATATTTTTAATTTGTCATGACTTGCTCATTTCTCTTTATCACTATATGCAAACCTCCCCCCTATCCCCCACATACACCCCACCAGGTAAGGCTCATAACTAAGTATGACAATGAATACTATAGATGAATGTACTAAATAAAAGTTCTCCAATTTCTAGCTGCTGGCTCCCTAACTCTGAAAAGAATATTTTCCGTAATTCTAAAGAACTCTCAGAAGAATTGGGGGGAAGGGTTTGTTTTCAAGAGTAAACTGAATCTTACAAGTTTTTAAGTATTCTTTCCAATAACTTGACAAAAATATTACTGTGATTTAAGTATTCAGGTAGTGTTATATTGTTGCAATGTCCTTTACAATCATATTATTACTCTTCAAAAAAACACCTGTGAGTTTAGGTCCTACTACTACCCTCACCAAATTTTCATCTTAGATCAATACTTTTCCATGATTTTTAGCTTAACAGACCTTCTAAACTCTTTTCCACATCCAATCCTTCAATTACTAATGAAATTAGTAAAGGTGTGGCCTAACTCTATGGCAGAAATCAACAAAAACACCACGCTTCCTTTGATTACATTTTCTTTCAAGAGATTATATGGCTCTACAAAATACAATTTCAAAACCACTTTCTGAGATTGTACTACAAAAGCTAGTGCCCACAGCTAGAAACGGAGTGTTAATCAACTACATGTTCAAGATATGATAAAGAATACAGGAAAACTCCCATACCTTCTATTTTCAATCTGTTAAGGCAAACAACAGTGCACACAGGAGGAGAAATGCTGGAAATTTTAATCCTGGCTCTGACATTAACCTGATAAGTATGCCTTGTAGGCTACCTAATTTCTCTCAGCCTGTATTTGTATCTTAAAACAAGGCTGCACTAAATGCTCTCCAAGGTCTCCTCAAGCTCTAACATGATAGATAATTTTATTTTGTATGTCTGAAACTATTACCAACATTATTAAAATGAAGAAACTGTGGCATAAAAAGATTAAACATTATGATCAAAATGCAGCAAGTCATTGTGAAATAACAAGAAATATAATCCAGAGGTGGCAGTAAAGGAAGAAGAGAATGGGGCCATGGATAAATGGTCAAAATTTATGAGCCGACATTTCTCAAAGAAATGTAAATTATCAATATATGCTTGAATATTATTCAAATTCTCTAATAATAAGAGAAATTCACATAAAAACAAGCTAGGTGTCACCTTATTTCCATCAAATTGACAAATATAGTTTTAAATTATAAAAGTAAATGGTGTGGGGCAGCTAGATGGAGCAGTGGATAGAGCACGGGGCCCTGGAGTCAGGAGTACCTGAGTTCAAATCCGGCCTCAGACACTTAACACTTACTGGCTGTGTGACACTGGGCAAGTCACTTAACCCCCAACTGCCTCAAAAAAAAAAAAAGAAAAGAAAAGTAAATGGTGATGAAGGCACAGTTCTATGATGGAACTGTTACATCAGCTAACAGTAAACTGGTACAAAAATTTGGAAAGCAAATGGAAATATAGTGTAAGAGTTATAAAGATATTCATACCTTTTGACCCAGGTGACCCCATTGCTAGGAATATAATATTAATATGATATAACATAATAGTTAAAGGCCAGTCAGCTAATAAGCATTTATTAAAGTGTTTATTATGTGCCAGGCACACTTCTTGTTTGTCCTTCATTCTTTTTTGTTGTTGTTGTTTTTGTTTTTTGTTTTTTGTTTTTTTAGTGAGGCAATTGGGGTTAAGTGACTTGCCCAGGGTCACACAACTAGTAAGTGTTAAGTATCTGAGGCCTGATTTGAACTCAGGTACTCCTGACTCCAGGGCTGGTGCTCTATCCACTGTGCCACCTAGCTGCCCCCTGTCCTTCATTCTTGAAGAAGACCATGGCATAGGGAGGTGATGTCATGACTTGCTCTGAATTGGATTAAGTGAGGGAGGACTGTGCAAAGTCACCAGCCTCACACTCTCCTTTGGGTCTAGTGGCAAGATAGGGATCAGGACAACTGGAGATGGCCCCAGATGAAATGGGAGATCTTGGTCTTGGTCTTTTAAGCTAAGATCTTTCACAGGTCTCAGTTTGCCAGAGGCAATACCCATTCAGTGATTAAGGCTAGGTAAGAAATGAGACAAAGAAAGGCTTATTTTACCTAGCCAAAAAGAAAATGAATGAATGGGAGCAGCTAGGTGGCACAGTGGATAGAGCACCAGCCCTGGAGTCAGGAGTACCTGAGTTCAAATCCAGCCTCAGACACTTAACACTTACTAGCTGTGTGACCCTGGGCAAGTCACAACCCCAATTACCTCACTTAAAAAAAAAAAAAGAAAATGAATGAATGAATGAATGAATGAATGAATGAATGAATGAATGAATGAATGAATGAATCGGGGAGGGGGGGGAGAGGAGAGCTTCAGGGTTTCTGGTCAAAACAGAAACAATTGCTAAACAATAGGGATCCAAAGAAAGACAATACAATCCCAGCCCTCAAAGAGCTCACAATCAAATGGAGACAAAACATGCAAAGAAATATGTACAAACAAGCTTTGTGTTTGATAAATAGAAAATAATCAGCAAAGAGAAGGCAACAGAATTACAAAGGATTGGGAGGAAAGGCTTCTGTATAAGGGAGGATTTTAGCTGGGATTTATTTGAGGAAAGCCAGAGAAACCAGGTGGCAGAGATGAGCAAAGAAATTAATCCAGGCATGGGTGAGCAAACCACCAGAAAAAAAATGCCTGGAGTGCAGAGATGTAGTATTTTGTTTGTAGAACAGTCAGGAGGCCAGTGTCACTGGATAGAACAGTATGTGGTGGGCGGTAAGGTATTAGAACAGTGGAAAAGTAGGAGGGGGCTTTGAAGACCATAGGATTTTGTAGTTGATCCTGAAGCTGATAGGAAGGTACTGGCATTTATTGAGTAAAGGGGTGACATGGTCAGACTTGCAGGTTAAGAAAATCACTTTGAACAAATCGAGTGGAGGATTGACAGGAGTTGGGAGAGATTTGTGGCAGGCAGACCCACCAGGAGGCTTGCACAGTCCAGGAATGAGATAAGGGCCTCAGGGGGAAAAGGGATTGGGGGGGGCGGGGGAATTTGGGAATTGTTACAAAGGTGAAAGAGACAAGCCTTGGCAACAGATTAGATAACGGAGGGGATAAGAAATAAGGGGGAATCGATAATGATACCTAGGTTGTGAGCCTGGGGGGAAATGGGAGAATACTCACTTCCAAACTTTCCTACCATTCTTGTGGGTTGAAAGATAATGAGTTTAGTTTTGGTCATGCGGAGTTTAAGCTATCTACTAGACATCCAGGTCAAGATGCCTAATATTAGCAGCTGGAGATGTGACACTGGAAGCTAACAGTGAGATTAGGGTTCCATAAGTAGATCTGAGAGTCATTAGCATAGGGACTGAAGGCATAGAAGCTGATGAAGGACCTGGATGAAGATCCAGCAAAGGAGACCGAAAAGGAGTGATCAAACAGAAAGAGAACCAGGAGAAGAGTGTCATAAAAAACCTAGAAAGAACTGAGTATCAAGGTAATATATAGGGTCAAGAAGGATGAGGTCAGAGAAAAGGATGTTAGACTTGACAACTAAGAGTACACTGATAACTTTGGAGAAAGCACTTTGACTTGATGAAGGGGGAAAGCAACCTAGTTAAACAAAAATAACCATAGCAGCTTTATTCTTAATAGAAAAAAATTATAATCAGTAGGTCGAACGATTGGGGAATGACTGAAGAAATTTTGATATACTAACATAATAAAAAAGTATTATACTATAGGGAATGACAATATAAAAAATTTGTAAAGACAATGAAACTGACTACATTTGTGTGAAATGTTTTGTAGTTCAGTCCTATCAAACTCTCTGTAAGCCCTGGGACCATACCATCCATGAGGTTTTCTTGGCAAAGACACTGGAGTAATTTTCCATTTGGATTAAGACAAATAGAGTTTAAGTGACTTGTTCAGGGTCATACTGCTAGTGTCTAAGGCAGAATTTGAACTCAGGTATTCCTGGTTCCAAGCCCAGTGCTCTATCCACTGTACCACCTAGCTGTCTATGTAAAATA
Organism: Dromiciops gliroides; assembly: GCF_019393635.1. Taxonomy (NCBI): domain Eukaryota; kingdom Metazoa; phylum Chordata; class Mammalia; order Microbiotheria; family Microbiotheriidae; genus Dromiciops; species Dromiciops gliroides. Next base: position 437,183,163 of record NC_057863.1, read on the forward strand.
CAGCATCATTATCTACACATTATGCCCAACCCCACTTCCCCCACAAAAAAAAGGTGAAGAGATTAAAAGAGGTTAGGGAAGCAAATGTGATGTTCTTTGTTAAAGTTCATATATACTCAAAACAAACGGTATTTAGAATTTACAGCTTTATGTACAATGGCTTTTAGTTCTGTGAGATTTGAATATTTTGCTTGTGATGATTAAGTTTAAACATTTTTTTTAAAGAAAAAGACTAGGGGCAGCTAGGTGGCGCAGTGGATAGAGCACCAGCCCTGGAGTCAGGAGTACCTGAGTTCAAATCCGGCCTCAGACACTTAACACTTACTGGCTGTGTGACCCTGGGCAAGTCACTTAACCCCAATTGCCTCACTAAAAAGGAAAAAAAAAAAGAAAGAAAAAGACTAAAACTCAAACTAACCTAAGAATCAAAAAGGCTTAAGGGGCGGCTAGGTGGCGCAGTGGATAAAGCACCGGCCTTGGATTCAGGAGTACCTGAGTTCAAATCCAGCCTCAGACACTTAACACTTACTAGCTGTGTGACCCTGGGCAAATCACTTAACCTCCATTGCCCCGCAAAAAAAAAACAAAAAACAAAAAAAAAGGCTTAATTAATCACATCCTCCAGCCCTTACTTGCCAAAATGAACAAAAACTGATCCTGAGGCTTAATGGTAGCCTAAATTCTGGCATGTACCTACTTAACAGGGTAGTTGTCAAGACTGGCAATGTTTGACAGGACTTACATGCAAAGTACAAAGAAACAAACTACAAAGGAAAGAAATCAACTCTCTTGCCAAGAAGTAGTGGCAAAGGTGTAACAACATTGAAGGAGCCACACAGTGGCCAGTGGGTCAATAGACAAAAGGCAGAAACCCAGATAGGGTTGGGGAAAGGCTTCAACAGCCAGATTTCTTCCTGCCTGGCATCCATTTCATCGGACACATCTGAGTATCTACGATTTGAACCCAACTTATTCTCTTTTACAGAAAACAAAGCATTTTTTATAATAAAGAACAATATATCTAGGATTTATCAAAGTATACATATATATGTAACCTGGAATTTCACATTGTAAACTTTATTTACATAATTTCAGTTACTGTGCATAGAAAAAACACTCAAATTAGCACAGAACAGTTGAGTCTTGTCAAATTCACTACTAGGGGAAGAACCAGATGAAAGTAATAAACTGCCAGGAGAATGTAGTACACAAAACGGGGCAAGAGAATGATAGCCTAGATGGATAACCTAGAAAGTACAGCGTACCCAGCTTGGAGTCAGAAAGAAATGGGTTCAAATAAACCCTCAGATTCTTCCTAGCTGTGTGACCCTGGACACTGTCACTTAACCCCTGGTTTGCCTCAGTTTCCTCATCTATAGAGATAATAATATCTACTTCTCCCAGAGTTGTTGTAAGGATCAAATGAGATAATTATAAAACACTGAGCACATGGTAAGTGCTATATAAAATCAAGACATAAACTCAAAAACAAAAATTTAAGTCAAAACCACTGAAGTAAAGACCATAAGAAAAATGTGAATTGGACACAAACCCAACAGGAATTTCTAGAAGAGCTCAAAAATGATTTTCAAAATCAAACAAGAGTAGAAGAGGAAAATTCAGGTAAAGAAATTTATGAAAAGAAAATAGTAAAAGTTGCACAAAAAATACTCAAGAAAATAACACCTAAAAAAGGGGGGTACAAAATGTCACTGATTAAAAGAACTCCTTAAAAAGCAGAATTGGCCAAATGGGAAAAGAGGCACAAAAGTTCATTGAAGAAAATAATTCTTTAAAAATTAGAACTAGGCAAGTGGAAGTGACTCCTGAGATACCAAAAAACAATAAAGTCAAAAGAATGAGCTCCTGAGAGCAGCGACTGTCTTTTGCCTTTCTTTATATCCCCAATGCTTAGCACAGTGCTTGGCACATCACAGAAACTTAATAAATGTTTACTGACTGTTGCCACTAAGTCAGATGACCATAAAAAATAATTCTGATCCCTTACTTGGGAACCTGCCTTGAACAAGTATAAAGTAAGCTTTCATATAAAGACAAAAATCAGCAAGATCTGTTCTACTCATCTTTTAATACCCAGTGTCTATCACAATACTTTGACTATAGCAAGCTGTGTTTGATGACTTGTACATCATCAGTTCAGACTGTTACAAAAAATGCACTGATCTCCTAAAATGAAAAGCAGCAAATTTGGACTTAGCTACCCTAAGCTTGAATTTTCTCATTGTAAAATGAGAGAGTAGAACTAGATGCTGAAGGTCCACAATCTCTATCTAGGGTCTGCCAACTCTAAAATCCTATCATTCTTAGTACTGGATATTTCATTGGATCTGTGATGTCAGAGATGTATCTTTCCTCCTCATGTTTAGAGGACAACTCATTCATATGGTCTCATTATCAACAATTTACGTCAATGTTCTCCCAGGAATCCTCAAGCAGACTGTTGTTGTTTGTCCTTCATTTCAAAAAGGACCAATGACATTATGGAGTGATACCATGACTTGTGAGTGAATTGCCCTTTTCTCTGGGTCACATGGGCACCCCCCTCAAAGGCCTTCACTACCTCTTGCATGTAGTAACAAACAGCCTCCTAAATGATCTTACTTTCTCAAAATCACCAAAATGACTTTCCAAAAGCATTCAGATCTGCAATATGTTTTGGCATTTAAAGCCCTTCACAATCCAGCTCCAAATTACCTTTCCTGTCTTGCTATATATATTACTCCTCTTCAGTCTACAATCCAGACAAACTGTTCTTGTTCCACAAAGGATGAGCCACCTTTTACCTCTCTCTGTGCCTTTCCACAGGCTGTCCCCAATGCCTAGAATTCACTCTTCCTTCACCTCTACTTTTTAGAATTTCTTGCTTCTTTCAAAGCTCAGTTGAAATGCCACCTCCTACATGAGGGCTTCTCTAATCCCCCTCTACTAATGCTATCTTGCTTGTATGAACATGTTCGTTTTGTGTATTATCTGTGTGTGTATATATGTTTCTGTACATATGATATTTTGTGTGTAAGTGCTGTCTTCCCAGATGATAGAATGTAAGCTTGTTGAGGGTGGGTACAGTTTCATTTCTGTCATCAGATCCCCAAAGGCTAATACAAAATTTGGCACATAATGGACACCTAAAAAATACCTGCTGACTGATTAAATCAGTGTAAACTAAAGAAATAGAGAAAAATGAATTGATTAAATCAGTGTAAACTAAAGAAATAGAGAAAAATGAAGCAAACTAATTGCCAGAAAAAAAAAAAGTTAGCAAAGCACTGAACACACTTCAAAATTTTTAACTCTCTGATCTGGAAAAAGAAAAGACTCATGATTAAAGAATGGTGGAAACATTTGGGAATGTAACCATAAGCTTTAGAAAGTGACATCATGGAGTGATTTAACCACACCTCCCACAAAATATCTTTTTGTTATGGCTATGAATGTTACTATTTGGACTCTGGTCTTCAGCAATAGCACATAGATAGGTCCACCAGAAGCCCTGAGTTGGAGATCAATTCTTACTATTTTCACCACTATTTTTTTAAAATAATTTCATTTCTTCAAGTACAATGAATAAGACAATATAAATAGGGAAATAAATAATCAAAGGTTAAAAGGGTCCAAAGTATGCAAATTAGTGAAAGAAAACTCTCAAATGAGTAGATCACAAATTTTTTTAAATCATATTTTGGAACGTATACTATAGTGGACTGTTTTTTTGGGTTTTGGGGGGTTGGGTTTTTTTTTGGGGGGGTGCCTTTTTTATGGTTGGTCATTATTGTAAACTAAAGAGTTGCTTGGGGTATCACTTAAGTAAGTTGTTTATGGTCTTAGTGCTGGTATGTGTCGAAAGCAATCTTTGAACAGAGATTTTTCCACCTATTAGACCTGACTGCCACTCTTTGCTGGTTGGTATACAAAATATAAGCAATAGTGGGAGTTAATAGGTTAATAGTAGCAATTTTTCTTGTCTCTTGGAATACAGCAAGTGGACTCTGATAATCTTAAAAAGTGACTTCCAGAATGGAAAAATTTTAATTTGATGTTTATGTAAAGAAGGAAAAGTTTATGGATCCCTGCTTTATTGAAAAATTACATAATTGTTTTGTTTCCTGTAAATACTACAAAAAGAAAAATCTCTATCACAGCAAAACAAAAAAGCAAAAAGCCATAAAGACAAAGTAAAAATAACACTGGTCACATGCATAGAACAAACTGAAAAACACTTTGGAGAATAAACACTGGTGTTTAAACTTAACTTTCTGATTTTAAAATGAATACCCATTTAAAGACTTATACAAACTGATGTAAAGTGAAGTGTGCAGAACCAGGCAAATATTGTACCCAGTAACAGCAATATTGTAACAGTGATCAACTGTGAAAGACTTAGCTACTCTTATCAATACAGTGATCCACCACAATTCCGAAGGACTCCAGAGAAAATGGATTTCACTTTGAGTCATTAAAGCATATTTTTTTCACTTTATTTTTCTTGCTTTTTTCTGCAACATGCAACATATGGAAATAGATTTTGCACGACTTCATAAGTATGATGGGTATCATATTGCTTGCCTCATTAATGGATGGGAGAGAGGCTGGAGGGAGGGAGGGTTTGGAATTCAAAAAAAGAACATTTAAAAAATTTTAAATGAATACCTACTTAAAGAGTCAAAGCACTTCATTTTCTTTTTTGCATACTTGCTAACAATCTCTCCGAAGCTCTCCTTAACTCTAAGTGCGTATTCAAATCAATTCCACTAACATTTATATGGCTTGAACTATGTGCAAAAGCATTGTGTGGGACGCGAACTTATAGAAAAGACTAAAAAAAATTATAGAAAAGGCTTCTGCCTTCAAGAAAATCATTTAGATTTTCTTCACTCCCTATTCCATTGTTAGGCATTTGATACTTTCATAGTTTTGGGGTTTTTTTTTTTCGTTTAAATGTCAATTTTCTTTGCCGGGCAATAATCAATATCTACAAGAGGCTACTTAATTTGTAGAAAAATCCAATGCTGAGGGTTCGTCGAAAAGACCTAATTGGAGGCAGTTTTGGAGTTTGGGAACCCGAATTCAAATCCTGCCTAAATTATCCTGGACAAATCACCCAACCTCTCCAGGACGGCGTTTCCTCATCTGTTTCCACATCGGAGTAAGTTGAGCTGGATGACGTCTGATGACCTCTAAGGCTCCTAGGATCCATGCTTTAGTTCCTCTACTTGATTCAAGGTCAATATCGCGATAAGAACAGTTCGCCATACAAACTCCTCCCTCCCCCTCCACAGCCCCCAGACCAGTAACTATACTAATAGCACAGCCTCAAACCGAGCCAAGGGGAGAACGCCACCGGCGGGCGAACGTTCCAAGTCGGGGTCAAAGGGCAGCGGTCACTGTGCCGTGGGGGCGGAGGATGAGCACCACCTGTGACCCTGGATGCCCACCGCTCGCAGACCAACCCCCCAAGTCCCCAGTCACGTGTAACGTGGCTGGGGTAGAGCGATGCCCACAGTCCCATAGAAACTCCCCCGCCTCTTGGCCCCCCGCAGAGGCCTGGCCTTCCAGGTCTCCCTCCCTCCCCAGCCCAAGCCAGGTAGCGGCTCCTCCATTCGACCCCCTGGACCCCGCGGGGGGCCGGAGCAGGCCCCGGTCCCTCGCCCCAAGCGTGGCCCCGCCCCCTCCCGCGGCCCCGGGTCGGAAGGGCGCGCGCTACCTGCGACCTGGGAGACCAACGCTTCGGCCACCAGGGACATGCTGGCGGTGCGGCCCGCGTAGGCCTCGCCTCCCGCCGCTGCTGCAGCCTGCGCTTCTGGGCCGCGACCTGCGCCTGCTCCCGGGACTGGGACGGCGGCGCGGCAGGAACGGAGCACGGCGCTTCCGGAACGCTCTCCGCCCCCTCCCTCCGCTCAGCCCCTGCCGGGGAAGTGGCCCAAGGTTACAGGCCGAGGCCGACAGGAACTTCCTGCGAAGTGACAGCCGCGCTGCCGGGCAGCCGGGCACGACTTCCCGCCCCGCCGCGCCGCACCGAGCCGGCCCCTCCCCCTCCCGGGCCACCGCCAATCCCTTCTTCTCCTCAGTTTCCCCTTCTGTAAAAGGAGCGGCCTGGCCCACATGACCGCCGAGGGCCTTTTCTGCCCCCCCATTCTGTGAAAGGCGAGCTCGGGGGCGTGGGGGACGGTGCCTCTCCCACAGCCCGGCTCTAGGCTTCCTTTCCAGCCTTTCCCCTAGACTTGAGCTTCCCAAGACGGGTTTTGTTATTGTTTGCCTGTGCTTAGCACAGGGCCTGGCAAATAGTAGGCGCTTAATAAATGTTGGTGGAGGTTCCTGTCAAACTGGCTTCGACAATTGGCATCGGAACATTCTCCTGCGGGCCCTTTTCTTTCCTCTGACACTGCAACCACCCTGGTTCTGGTCCTCCTCACCTCAGGCCCAGACTATTGCAATAGCAATGGCACGGTGGCTACAGCGCTGGGTCTAAAGTCAGGAAGATCCGAGTTCAAATCCAACCCTCCGTCGTTTATTAGTTGTATTACTCTGGGCAAGTCACTTCACCTGTGTCTGCCTCAGTCTCCTTATCTGTAAAATGGGGAATGATAATAACCCCTTACATGGGAGAGTCGTTGTGAGGATCGAATGAGATGATATTTGTAAAACGTTTAACACGGGGCCTGGCACAGAACTGGCACTACTTAAATGTGTGTTCTCTTCCGTTCCCATTCTAGTTGCTCTCCTAACTTCCAGTCCCTCCCCTCTCCTAATGCACAGGACTGACCGTGTCATATGCACCCACTCACTAAGCTCCAGTAGCTGACCATACTCACTACTTCACAAAAACTACTGGGACACCTGGAAAACAGTATGGCAGAAAAACTAGTTATAGACCAACATCTTACACTGTATACCAAGATAAAGCCAAAATGGGTACATGATTTATACATAAAGGGTCATACCCTAAGCAAATAAAGAGAGCAGATCTATGGAGAAGGGAAGAATGTATGACCAAACAAAAGATAGAGAGCTTTACAAAATGTACAATAGATAATGTTGATTATATTAAATATAAAAGGTTTTGTACAAACAAAACCAACATAACCAAAATTAAAAGGAAAGCAGAAAACCAGGAAACAATCTTTACAGCAAGTGGTTTTGATAAAGGCCTCATTTCTCAAATACATTGAGAACGCAGTCAGTTTTATAAGAATACAAGTCATTTCCCAATTACTAAATGGTGGAAGGATATGAACAAGCAGTTTTCAGATGAAGAAATTAAAGCTATCTATACTTTAATATGAAGAAATGCTCTAAAATCACTTTTGATTAGAGAAGTGCACATTAAAACAACTCTGAGGTACCACTGCACACCTATCGAATGGGCTAATATGACAAAAGGAAAATGATGAATGTTGGAGATGATGTGAGAAAATTGGGACACTGATGCACTGTTGGTAGAGTTATAAACTGATCCAACCATGCTGGAAAGCAATCTGGAACTAACCTAGAAGGGCAACCAAACTGCATACCCTTTGATACAGCAATACCACTACTAGGTCTGTACCCCAAAGAGATCATAAAAAAGGGGAAAGGACCTCTATGCATGAAAATACTTATAGCAGCTCTTTTTGTAGTAGCAAAATAATGGAAATTGAGGGGCTACCCATCAATTGGAGAACAGCTAAACAATTTGTAGTATATAAATATAATGGAACACTATTGTGCAATAATAAATGATGAGCAGGAAGATTTCAGAAAAACCTGAAAAGACTTTCATGAATTAATGGAAAGTGAAATGAGCAGAACCAAGAGTACTAGTAACAGCAACATTGTGTGATGATCAACTATGAATGACTTAGCTCTTCTCAGCACAATGATCCAAGACAATTACAAAGGACTCATGATGGAAAATGCTATTGTTGCAGACTAAAGCATACTATTTTCACTTTATTTTTTCGTGTTTTTTTTTCTTTTGGTCTGTTTCTTTCACAACATGACTAATATGAGAATATGTTTTCCATGATTGCACATATATAACCTATATCAAATTGTTTACCATTTTAGGAAGAAAAGAGGGAAGGAAGAAAATTTGGAATTCAAAATTTTGTAAAAATGCATGTTTAAGGGGCAGCTAGGTTGTGCAGTGGATAGAGCACGGGCCCTGGAGTCAGGAGTACCTGAGTTCAAATTCGGCCTCAGACACTTAACACTTACTAGCTGTGTGACCCTGGGCAAGTCACTTAACCCCAATTGCCTCACTAAAAAAAAAAAAATGCATGTTTAAAATTGTCTTTACATATAATTGGAAAAAATAAAATGCTATTTTAAATAAATAAATAAACTCACTCCAGTGGCTCCCTGTTACTTTCAGGTTCAAATGCAAAATCCTGTGGCTTTTAAAGCTCTTAATAACCTGGCCCCTTCCTATCTTTCCAATCTTCTTGCATTTTATTCTTTTGCATATTCTTATTCAGTGGCCCTGGTCTCCTTCCCATTCCTTGGATAAAATAGTCTCTGGATTCCATGCATTTTCACTGGTTGTTCCTCCCTCCTCCCCACCTTGCCTAGAATACTCTGCCCCTTCATTTCTGCCTCCTGAATTTCCTGGCTTCCTTCACTTGTTGATTTCTGTAAAAGGCCTTTCCCAATCCCCCTTAATTCTAATGCCTTCACTCTGAGATTATTTCCAATTCATTCCATGTATATGTTACTTGTACATGGTTGGTTTTTTATGTTGTCTCTCCCATTAGATAATGAGCTCCTTGGGAGTTAGGATTTTCTATCCCCAGACCTTAGCACAATGCCTGGCACATAAGTGCTTAATAAATGCTTCTTGACTTAATTTGGCCTTGAAGACAGGGATTGTTTTATTTTTTACTTTGTAACCCTAGGACAATTCTGGCACATAGTCGCTATTTAGTAAGTACCTGGGGGTTAATTGATCTTCCTTTAGTATCTCCTTACCTCTACCTATTAAAATCTCTCATTCCCCTCAAAGATTGGCTGAAGTTCCACCTCCAACAAGAATCCTTTGGTAATTTCTCCTGTTGTTGGTGCTCCCCCTCCTTAATCACTTTGTGTGCTATATTTTAAATATTCTTATCTAGGCATTCCTTGTTTTTCCCCCACATCCCCAATAGAATGTCAGTTCCTCGAGTTCAGGAACCATTTCCATTTTGTCTTTTTGTTCTTAGCACCTAGCATAATGCTTGGCACAAAGTGGATGTGGAATAAATGCTTGCTGAACAACACTGTAAAGAAAAACAGCTTTAAAAGACTTGAGATTTTTGATCAATTCATTAATGCACCATGACCCCAAAGGACCATAATAAAGGAAGCTTACCCTGATAGAGGGGTAATGTGCTCAAGGGATTGAATGAAAAGTAACATTTTGTGCTCTAAATCACTATTGATTAGAGAAATGCAAATTAAAACAACTCTGAGGTACCACCTGACACCTATCAGATTGGATAATATGACAAAAAAGGAAAATAATAAATGTTGGAGAAGCTGTGGAAAAATTGGAACACTAATGCATTGTTGGTGGAGTTGTGAACTGATCCAACCATTCTGGAGAGCAGTTTGGAACTATGCCCAAAGGGCTATAAAGCTGTGCATACCCTTTGACCCAGCAATACCACTTTTGGGTCTTTTTCCCAAAGAGATCATAAAAAAGGGAAAAGGACCCACATGTACAAAAATATTTATAGCTGCTCTTTTTGTGGTGGCAAGGAATTGGAAGTTTTTTTTTTTTTTTTTTTTTTTTTAGTGAGGCAATTGGGGTTAAGTGACTTGCCCAGGGTCACACAGCTAGTAAGTATTAAGTGTCTGAGGCTGGATTTGAACTCAGGTCCTCCTGACTCCAGGGCCGGTGCTTGATCCACTGCGCCATCTAGCTGCCCCAAGGAATTGGAAATTGAGGGGATGCCCATCAATTGGGGAATGGCTGAACAAGTTGTGGTATATGAATGTAATGGAATTCTATTGTGCTGTAAGAAACGATGAGCAGGAGGTGTTCAGAGAAACCTGGAAGGACTTGTATGAACTGATGATGAGTGAGATGAGCAGAACCAGAAAAACACTGTACACAGTATCATCAACATTATGTGTTGATCAACAGTGAGAGACTTGATTCTTCTCACCAATACAACAGTACAAGAAAGTTCCAAAGGACTCATGATGGAAAAGGCTCTCCAAATCCAGGGGAAAAAAAGAACTGTGGAATATGGATGCAGATTGGACCATACCATTTCTTTTGTTTTTGGTGCTGTTGTTTTTCTTTTTTAAGGTTTTTCCTTTTTGCTCTGATTCTTCTCTTATAACATGACTAATGCAGAAATATGTTTAATGTTATTGTATATATATATATATATATAACCTATGTCAGATTACCTGCTGTCTTGGGGGAGGGGGTGAGGAAGGGGAGGGAGGGGAGGGAGTGAGTAAAATTTGATATTAGAAATCTTATAAAAACAAATGTTGAAAACTATCTCTACATGTAACTGGAAAATAATAAAATACTTTTATAATTTTTTAAAAAAGTAACATTTTTGGGACGTGGAGGTGGGAGATGCTTGATGAATCTAATGGAATTGGAAAAGTCAGAGCCAATAACGCTGTGATGACTTTGAAAAATATATTTTTCCGACCTAGATAGACCACTTACAGACCAGGAATATATACTGCCTCTTCTCCCCACTGTCTTTTTTTCCCTCCCTCAAAGAGGGGGGAGATTTGTTTTGGTACTTCTAATCAAATGCAGCAAAAGCTCCATCTCACTTTTCCCATTAGGTAAATGTGAGGAAATGGGACAGCTACTTATTCTGACAAGTTCACACTTCTCACAGGTAGGACTAGATCTCCATTGGTTCTCCCTGGTAGACCTTCTTACCCAATTATGTTAACTTCAGAACAAAACAACAAACTATTTGTCTTGCCCCTATTGATCAGATATCTACTTGATGCTTCTTGAATTACTTAACGTCAATTTCAGAGCCAGGAGAGCTGAAGTCTTTCAAGGAGATTAATTTACTCAGCAATGGGTGTATGGGGCACTCAGGCAGGACTAGCACCTCTGGCATACTAATGCTAGAGCCTTCCCCTTGAAGTGGGCTTGCCAAGCTTGCTCATCCACCTTCTGTGTCCACCTGTCACCCAACTTTCACCTTTTTTTTCTTTTTTTTTTTTATAACTTAGGGGTTTGATTCTATTGAAAGAAATTATTAACAGTTAAATGAAAGTGTCATAAAATTTTCTTCTTAATAAATCTAATGCAAGAATAGGAATAGTAGATGAGTCCCTTAGCATACCATATCCAGCTATGTCTTGCCACTGGAGGAGATAGTAAGGCTATTGATTTTGCAAATCTCTACTTAAATCTGATTGACAAGAAAGTCAAGATATCACCTGACAATGTCATTGGTCTTCTTCAGGGAAAAAAGGGCAAACAGCATGCAGAGAGGCAACACTTGAGTAAAACTGTCTCAGCAGACTGGTCAAACTAGGTTGAGGGTAAACCACAGACCTCAAACCCATCAGTGAGTTAGGGTGATGTCTACCCAAAATATGTGAAGACTTCACCTGTCGAAATGGGTAGATGAGAAAAATTGGTTCCAAAAAGACACGAAGGCTACCAAAGCAGGCATTGCTGAGCGCTTAGAATTTGGTCAGACATGGAAGACACCAAGTTCATTTTCTGTATCTTGGACCTTCACTGGTTGTCTTGACTTTTGTCTTACCACTGGACTTAAATGACTCTGGAATAGAGAGTGAGGCTAACTTTCTGCTTCACTTAAATCTAATTTATGAGCAAGTCAAGACATCATCCTTCATATCGTGATGTCCTTGTTCCTCTTCAAAAATGAAGGAAGAACAGAAACAGTTAAGCATGTCTAGACAAGGCATATTTGTCTCTTGCCTTCATATAACTTACAGTTAGGCAGAACACATGACATAAAATTTGCACAAAACTTTTCTGGGCAAATAAATTTTGCTGTTTTGGCATGTAGCTTATCTTAAAAGCTTATTATATTTCAAAGTAGCCAAGTGATTTTGACCTAATAAGAACTCAATAAAGGAAGTAGGTTCATATGAATACATAAGATTTAAAGTTGAAAAGGAAGTTGCATATTGTCTATCCCTTCATTTAACAGATAAAGATGTTGAAATAATGAAAGGTTAAGTAACTTACCCAAGGTCACAAAGGTAACACTTTTTTTTTTTATAGACTACAATATGGCCACAGTGTAGTGCAGTGAAAAGGATATTGACTTTGTGGTTTGAAAACTTGGTTCAAATCATGTTACTATTTTTGACTAACTCTATGAACCTGATCAAATAATCTCTCTGGCTGTCATTTTCCTTACCTATGAAATGAAGGAATTAGACTAGATAGCTTATTAGATCCCTTCCAGTATGACATAGGAATATCAGAAAGAATCTAGATTCATCCTCCTAACACCACTACTAACTAGGAATAGAAGAATACTTCAGTTATATAAATGCTTACACTCTTTATTAGTTTTCTGCACAATTAGGAATTATATTACTTTTATGAAAATGAAGAGTCATACTAACATCTGCCCATTCAAGAAACTCCAGATGCTCCTTCTCACCTTCAGGGTCAGAGATAAAACCCTCTGGCATTTGAAGTCCTTTGTAACCTGGCTTCCACTTATCTTTCCAATCTTCTTGCACTTAACTCCCTAGTGTACTCTTTGATCTAGTGACACTGACCTCTTTGTTGTCCCTCACACTAGGAACTGCATCTCCTGACTCTGGGCATTTTCACTGGCTATCCTCTGTGCCTGGAATTATCTCCCTCCTCATTTCTGACTCTTGGCTTCCTTCAAGTTCCAGCTAAAACCCAACATTATATTAAAAAAAAATAACCTTTCCTCATCTCCTTAACCTTAGTGCCTTCCCTCTGTTGACTATCTCCAATTTTTCCTGTATATATTCTGATTGCATATAGTTGTTTGCAGGTTGTCTCCACTATTAGATTATAAACTCCTTGAGAGCAGAGATTGGGGGGGGGTACCTTTTTTTCACTATTTATCACAGTGCTTGGCACATAGTAGGCACTTAAATAGTTATTGACCAATTAACAAATTTCCAGCTTTATTACTGGATTTCTTTTTTGCCATTTAATAACAGATTATGTGCTTTTTTTTTTTTTTTTAGTGAGGCAATTGGGGTTAAGTGACTTGCCTAGGGTCACACAGCTAGTAAGTGTTAAGTGTCTGAGGCCGGATTTGAACTCAGGTACTCCTGACTCCAGGGCCGGTGTTCTATCCATTGCGCCACCTAGCTGCCCCTAGATTATGTGCTTTTAATATAAGGTATTTATTAGTTCTGGACACCATTGTCCAGAAAATAAACTTGTAAGAGGTTATCTTATCTTGTTATGTCTTCCCTTTTTTAAGAACTAAAGAAACATTCAAAAAGTATACCAGATGTTGTCCATAATAACTAAAATGCAACTGAAAGGACATACAGAACAGTTAATTTTTGGTTTCTAGGCTTTGTATATTTTTCTTCCATTACAAAATAGATCCATCCTTTTAATAAGAAAAGGGAGAGTCCACAAATAGAGGATTGATCATATAGTTATTAAATAGAAATATACCATTTATATTTTTATTATACTTCATGATTGCCATTTCTAGCAACACTGGTGCAAGATAAGAATGTATAAGGTAAGGTTCACCCATTCTTGGGTTAATTCCATTTTTGGAAATAGGAAGCAGTAGATGAATGAAATAATACAGCCAGCCATACTAGATTCAGATGAAATTACAATTCCTGTAAATAATATGATTTCTATACTTGCTTAATCCTTGAAGGATATATTATTTCATCAATTATTTAATAAATATGGTTCCTCCTTCCACTGATTCAGATCATGGCCTTTCTATGCTTTACTTAGAAGAAAGTTTCAGCAGCTGCCATTTCCCCCCAAAAGAAAAATCTGTCATTCTTTGGCTAAATTTCAGATGATGAGCCCCTAAAACTAATCTCTTCATGCAGCAGCTACATAGGTTATTACCAGGCTTATATGTGAAGCCTTTCCAACTTGGTCTGAGAAGCTAGAGATTACACTCCACTGGCATAGCCTTGGAAAATCCAGAATTACCTCCATATCATAATGAAATATTAAAAGGAGAATTCAGTCGAGGTTTCTGTATTAGTCATAAATACAATAGTTACCTAATGATGGGACAGGTAGGTGGCACAATGGATAGAGTTCTGGGACTGACCTAAGTTCAAACCTAGCTTCAGATACTTACTAGCTATATGACCCTGGCAAGTCACAACCTTATTTACTTCATTTTCCTCATTTGTAAAATAATCTGGATAAGGAAATGGCAAGCCATTCCAATATCTTTGCCAAGAAAACCCAAAATGGGGTCATAAGGATTTGCACATGACTGAAATGCTGAACAACAACATCTACTATTAGTGGTATCTCAAATGTAGTTGAAAGGCTCTTTCCCCAGTCATTGGAATCCGGGAATTCAATTCAACAATGATATATTGAGTGTTAATTATGCACAATAAAATGTGCCGCTCTCTGAGACCACCTCTGAGAAGGGAGGATATTAATAATATAAGGTAAATGAAAAAATTGCTATTTATAAAACTTCACATTTTTAAAAACTATTTTAAATAGGCATCAAACCTTAGAGTATTTGTGGCTTTGTAGTCCAAAACTTCTTAAACTGTGAGTCATGACCCTATATAGGGTCTTGTAACTGAATGTGGGGGTTGCGAAAAACTTGGCAAAAGTAAAAAGCTTTGTATACATATTTTATATACCTATATAGCCAGGATCAAGTAAAAATTTCTCCGTTAAAAGGGGTAGCAAAATTCAAGCCAAGTCAACAAGCATTTTAATGCCTTCTACTTGCAGGTGCTAGGGATACAAAGTCCAAAAAGTAAATAACAGTCCTTAATCTCAAGGATGAACATTCTATTATATTTTCCTCCTGGTCATGTTCTTGACATTCTGAACCTCAAACTCATGCCTGTACTGATGTCTTATACTAGAACTTCTCTTAGCACCTAGAGACTCCTCACCTTAGATCATCCTACTATCCCTTAGGCCTCCTCACCAGGGAATATCCTTCTCCTTCTCACATTGGTGAGTTTCTCCAGGATACTCTATTTTGTGAAGGAGTCCAGGCCAGCCAGCCTTCATACCCCTCCTAGCCCTGTTTCTGCCCCTTTGGGCTTCAAAATCATGCCCTCTGCTGCCAGGTACATTCACTTTTTCCTTTTATCCATTAAAATGTAAGCTCCTTGAGGGCAGGAACTATTTTTATTTTTGTTTGTATTTGTGTCCCCAATACCAGCACACAGTAAACACTTAATAAATGCTTATTCCTTCCTTCTTTCCTTTTTTCTCTCCCTTCCTTCCCCCTTACCTCCCTTCCTCCTTTCCTTCTTTTTTCCTTCCTTCCTTCCTTCTTTCCTTCCTTCCTTCCCTCTTTCCTTCCTTCCTTGCATGCGTCCTTCTTTCTCTTAGGAGATTCAACTTGTAAACAGAATGAACTGATAATAACGTGGGGAAATCACAGACTTCCTATAGCAGGTGACACCTGAGCTTAGCTAAGAGACCCTATTTGGAAGATCCACTTCAGAGACCAACAAATGGAATTTTGAATTTGTGAAGGGGAGTTCTGTGAACCATCTGAAAAAAAACCTGGAGGCAGATGGTAAGGGGTTTTAAATACCTATTAGAGGAGTCTGTGCTTTATCCTGCAAGCAATGGATAGCTTATATTCTTGAACAAGGCAATGTCAGGATGCTGGTAAAACAGAAATGGAGATATTTGGAAGAAGAACAGGTTTGGTGAAGATGAACCTTTACATTTTGGTGCATATGGTAAGCACCATAGAATGTGCCAGCTGGGCCAAACAGGATGAGAAGCCAGGGATCTGTTTTGATCTGCATAAAGGAAATGCCCACATCAATGAGATATTAGATCCATTGGAAGGTAGTAAGAAAGAGGAGAAAAAAAGCACTGGGTTTGAAGTGTGGGGACAAAGGTTACTATCTGGGTATTGTTGCTTGTTATTTATGTGACCTTGGGCAAGGTTACTTAACCTCAAACTCCAATATTTTCATGTGTTAAATGAAGAGGCCAGACTAATCAGAGGCCCCATTCAGCCTGCAAAACTCCTGAGTGCAGTCAGAAACAGATTATAATGTAATCAGGAAATATTTAACAAAATAAATAAAAGTTTAACAACATAGATAATGTTAACTTGTGGTTTTCCAAGTCAATATGCAGCTCTCAGGGATCATTTTTATTTGAGTTTGACAACACTGGACTAAATGATCTCTAAGGTCCCTTACAGTTCCAAACCTATGATTTATACTGACCAAAAAAGCCTTAATTGACCATATTATAATTAATTTGGTCATGTTAACAAACCTTTAGTATCTTCTTTCAAGATTATCTCTTATAGGCACTAGAAAAAATAAAACACAATTTATCAAAATGATCTTCAGGCTTACAGAAAATGTAATGCAGCTACAATAGAGGCTATCTAAAACACTTTTAATATTTTAAACCCTATGATCATATGATCTTATCCTATATTTTATTTAAGAAGGTTGTAAATATTTATCATGATAGTTGTGATTTTCCAGTCAATGAATATAATAATACAAAATCTAAATTGAAGGCATGAAAATGCTTGTGTGTAAGAACAATTTTGCACAGAAAATGAGTAGCATAAGTTGGCAGTGGATTCTGTTACCACAACCATAAAGTTATTAATGCCAGATGAATTGTCGTATATTTGTAACATTAGTACTGTACTTGAAATGCAATTTTGTGATTGTCTTTCTTGTCTATCACATTTATACCTTATAGATTCTCCAGCACTTCTGTTTTAGAACTTTACTCTTAAAAATTCCAGTGGTTTGTTTTTTTGTGTTTTTCTTAATTATGGTGATCTTAAACAGATCTTCAGTTTTAAATCTTCCAGCCAGTCTCATACAGATACACAAATATATTTACTCTGGTTGGCTATTTATTACAGAGACGGCTTGTTTGTAGGCATTCTCTGGACATCTGCATTTTATTTTATTTAATTTTTAGTAATAAAGACCTCCCACATTATATATTCTTTCCAGCCTAAATTTGCCTCTGTGGGAAGCAAAAGAACTGTCAGCCAGGAAAACAAAGTGAATCCATATGGCTCTGGTGATTCTACTTCCCTGAATCCAGTGAAGAAGGGTGGGAATAAAAGGTAACACCAACAGAGCATACCATACTCTTCTAAAAAAAACAAAAACAAAAATAAAAACAAAAAAAATTTGAATTACAACAGGTTCCTACTTTTTCCCTCTTAGATCATTTTGGAAAGACCAAATTTTCTCCATTCTAGTGATTCAGCTAACAGATATGACCAGGAACTCTTATTTAGCTGTGTTTTCAGTAAAAGGACCTAATCCAGAATATAAAATTTTAAAGAAGAGCATTAATTTCTCTTTAAAGTTGTATTTGTGATACTGCTGGTATACTTTGCCATCAGTTAATTATTGATGTGCAAACTGTTAAATTCATAATAATAAAATTCAATTAAAAAACAAATCTAGTTTTCTATTCCCATTTATCAAAGTTGAAAAAGCATAAAAGAGGCTCTCAATAGATTTATCAGTGATGAGGGAATTTGACTCTTGCACATAAAATCTCCTGAGCTGGAGTGAAGGTGGGGAGGGAGGGGGAAATAAGGGAGGCATATAATGAAGTCTTACAATTCTATGGAATTTTGTGACTTTCAGAGTACTTTTCTATACATTATTACATTTCATCCTCACAACAACTCAGTAAAGTAAAAACAGGATAGGTATCATTGTTCTCATTTTATAGACGAGACCATGGAAACAGAAATTGAGTAACAAAAATTTCCTGTTTTTTTTGTTTTCAGAGGATTTTTAAAAATATAAATAAGTTAGAACAAAATCCTGTGTAAGTTTCTTGAAATTTTAAAATTATAATAATAGGGATTTACTAATTTTTTTTTTTTGGTCTAGACCTAAGATTTAATTGGTATAGGGAACTCACTGTGAAAATATCCTTTACCAAAGCAGATCAACAATTCTTTAGCATCTTAGTATCTTAGAGAATTGCCAGGGGTCATGAGAGGTTAAGTGACTTACCTACCATCACACAGTCCTTATGTGTCAGGAGTGATATTTGAACCCATTCTGGTCTTCCTGATTAAGAGGCTCTGTTCACTATACAACCCTGACCCTCATAATACTAGCTACTATCTATAAAATGGAACTTTTAAAAATGTATTCATATATAATAACATACCAAAAATAATATGACAGCTTTTTAATTATTCCTATGATAAATTACAAATATATTCTTTAAACTTTCTTTAATACCCCTCATGTTGTTTTTCATCATCAAATTTATAAAGCATTCAGAAAAAGAATGACATAATGGAAAACATTTTAAGCTTAGCAACACTGCCAGGTCTTGTAGTAAAAGAGAGAGTATATTCTAGTTTTATATCACAAAGACATCCTGAAAAAAAGGAAAAAACCTATTTGAACAAAAATATTTATAGCAGCTCCTTTTTGTGGTGGCTGGGAATTGGAATACAAAGGAATATCCATCAATTGAGGAATGGCTAAACAAGTGGTGGTATATAATTGTAATAGTATTGTGCTACAAGAAATGACAAGAAGGACTATGTCAGAAAGGCTTGGAAGGACTTATATGAACTAATGTATAGTGAAGTGAGTAGAACCAGGAGAACAATGAGCACAGTGACAGCACATTGTTGTTTTTTTAGTGAGGCAATTGGGGTTAAGTGACTTGCCCAGGGTCACACAACTAGTAAGTGTTAAGTGTCTGAGGCTGGATTTGAACTCAGGTACTCCTGACTCCAGGGCTGGTGCTCTATCCACTGTGCCACCTAGCTGCCCCTGACAGCACATTGTTCAATGAAAAACTGTGAATGACAATTATTCTCAGCAATGCAAGGATCCAAGACAATTCCAAAGGAAGCATACTATCCACCTCCAGAAAAAGAACTGGTGTTGATTGAACATAGACTGAAGCATGCTATTTTTTACTTACTTTCATTTTTTTGTTATTCAAGTTTTCTTATACAAAATGACTAATATGGTAATGCTTTACATAATTGCACATGTATAACCTATATATAAATGCTTACCACTTCCAGGAGTGGGGAGAGGAGAGAGGAAAGGAGGGATGTAATTTGGAACTCAAAACTTTAAATAAAAATGTTTATTAATTTTTTTAAAAGAGTGTGTATTGAGGAAGCTAGGTGGTACAGTGGATAGAGCACTGGCCCTGGAGTCAGGAGGACCTGAGTTCAAATCCGGCCTCAGACACTTAACACTAAGCTGTGTGACCCTGGGAAAGCCACTTAACCCCAATTGCCTCACTAAAGAAAATAAAAATTAAAAAAAAAAAAAGAGTGTGTATTGTTCAAGGAAATCACAGGCTGCATTAAAATGCAGAGCAACAGATCTAAAAATGCAAAATTCAAAGGTGAAGTAGTACCCCTGTCCAGTATCTTCTCTTCACTTGTTGTCTGTGAGCTATATTATGTGCAATGCCCTATATTTTGAAAATAAATGCTAATAGTTGAGATCCTGTACAGTAAAAATAGACACTACTATTTTTGTTATTTCCTTCTTAGTGCCCCTGCTTTAATGAGCAGCTGAAATATATTATATAAACCTGGGCCAGTAGGTCTTTTTCTTCTGAGTGTCCACCTGTGCCTGTGATAGTAAAGCTCAAAATTTCAAAATTCTGCCAATGCTACAAAGGGTCTTTGTTAATAAGCATAAAAGTACCATTTTAGAGGGATGTTAATGCATAGTAAAGAATTACTGTCATTACATTTGCATCATATTTGTGTTCTAAATTATTTCCATATAGGCCATATAATTCTGATCTCTCTTGTGATTAGTGCACAAGTAGTGTTTTCCCTTCAAAATACCTTGATTTACTTATCTGTTGATATGTTAGATATCCGCCCTTAGTGGAATGTAATCTTTTTGAGGGCAGGAACTATATCTTTTTTTTTTTTTTTTGCTTTTCTCTTTCTAGCACCTAACACAATGCCTTCCACCTAGTAGACATTTAATGAATGCTTATTGTATTAACCAGTCTCAGGAGTAATAGGGCAGATGTGAGGAATCTAAACTCTAAAGTGATAGCCATGGAAATGGAAAGGATAGAAATGAGACATTATGGAAGAAGAATCATAGGATTTAGTAATTGATTGGATATAACAGACAAGAGTCAAGGATGACTTCATTTCAAGTCTGGGATGGTGAGGAACTACCCATAGAAAATGAAGAGTTAGAAGGTAGTTATGGTTTGGGAAGTGGTCAAGAGTTGAAAAGGTTGACTTTAGACACATTGAATTTCATGGAATAGAGGGATATAGACAAGAGTAAATACTTAGTTGGAATTGGGAAATTTAGGATTTGAACTCAATAAAGCTGTCACAAATAGACCTCTAGATTTGGGAATCTTTCACACAGAGAAAAATATTAAAGCCATGAAAGGGGATAAGATTTCAAAAAGAAAGTGTAGAGAAAGAAAAAGAGAGGGCCAAGGGTACAGTCTTCAAAGAACATTCACATTTAAGAGACAGAGGAATAGTCAGAAAAGTAGGGTAACCATGACATTAGAATGTGACAGGTCAGAGAAATTTTCCAAAAGCATTTAGTTAACATTGTCAAATGTTGCAGAGGAGGAGAACTAAGAAAAGGCTTTTGGACTGGGTAATTTAGGAGGAAATCATTCAAGAGGACACGTCCAACAGGGTGATAGAGATGGAATCCAGATTGTAGAAAGTTATGCCCAAGTATCTGGATAGTGAGGAAATGACAGTAGTGATTATACTAAGTTGATTCACTAAGGCTTCAGCTCTTTACACAAGGAAATAACAGCCAATAACATTTCCTAAGCATCCTGCTTCTATTCCAATTATAAATTAAATCTGTGTATTAAACTGGGATCTCACAAGTGATGGGATGAACTGATGCTGGTAGATATAAAGCATTCCTTGTTCCATAATATATTTATTTTGACTTAGATTAAAAAATTCTTACAATCAGAAAAGTCAACATCTTAAAATTTAAAAAGACAAGTACTTAAAGAGAAAAAAAATCACTACTTGAAAGGTGCTTCCTTTATTATTATTTTTTTTGGTGAGGCAATTGGGGTTAAGTGACTTGCCCAGGGTCTCACAGCTAGTAAGTGTCAAGGGTCTGAAGCCGAATTTGAACTCAGGTCCTCCTGAATCCAGGGTCAGTGCTCTATCCTCTGCGCCACCTAGTTGCCCCCTATTATTTTATTTTTTTTTAATCCATCCACTCCAATTATCTTGCCTTCTACCCTGCTATGTCCCCCACTCTATCTACAATAGCTTCAACCAGAGAAAGGAAAAGAAAAGAAGAAGATTGGTACTCCTTGCACTAACACAGTCCACGACCCCTCTCTATGCTTTATTAGACAGTCTTCATGAATTGCTGTGGACAAAAAGTCATCATTTGGCAGCCAACCATCTGGTAATGGATCTCTCTGGACTTAGGGTCATACAGGAGACATACAGAGTGTTGTAAGGCCCATACTCAAAACGTCTTCAATTTGGTAAGCCTGCCAAGAACCTACCCTCCCTTAGCAGAGCCTTTAAGATAATAATAAGATACCAGGGTCACTTCTGTACTTTTATGAGACATCATAGTAGAACATTAGTCAGTCAACAGCACTAATTAAGTCCTTAATATATTTCATATCGGTGGGTTAGCAACAGATTAATCTTTCTAAAACACTATTTCCATCATATAAGAGCATGCTCATTTCCCAGGATTCCCCAGATACCCCCTCCCCAATATTTTGAACATTTCTCAGCACAAATCCTATGAAATTATCCTCCAAATGCACCTAGTCCGATCATTGCTCATACCATCCCCACCATGTGAAATGTACTCCTTCTAACCATACTGTCTTTTATCTATTCTACTCATACAAATCAGTCAAAGCCCAGTTCAAATTCTATCTCCTACAACATTCCCTCATAACTTTAGCAAGAAATTATCTCTCTCCTCTGAACTCCCATAATTCTTATTGTATTAGCATTACATTCATTTGACATTTACTATATGTATACTATGTGTTGTTAAGACCTAATTTACAAACAAATTATATTCCTAATGCAGTACCTTGAGATACTTTGACAGACTAGTGAACCCTCCTCCCAAAATTTACCCTATATTCAAGGTATTCTATGGGTCTGTGTCCACTCTACACCATATTTTAGGAACTCTCATCAATGTGTTTCATTTTGCTAGTCACTCAGAAAATATAATTAATTCAGAGCAAAGGTATTTAGTGAAATAGCATAGTAAGAAAATTAGCACTAGAACATTTCTCTCATAGACCTGTGCATACCATCCATGGGGATAGTTTTTAGACACAGAGGTGGCTGTCTATGTAGAGCCCATAGGCATATTAAAGCAGAATGTGAATTACTTAGGCAAGCAACAATTTTGATAAAGTTTCATTGAATGAAAGCAATAGCCACATATAGGCTTCAATTGACACTTTGCTTCTTGAAGTTGAGAGAATAGAGAGACCAGTAGAAAAACAGCTTCTAATGATTGCTATGAAGAAAAAACAATTGAAATGGACAAGAAAATGCAAATATCTGATTAACAATATTGGTAAAAGGTCAATTTTACTTATGAAATTGACATTTTCATTCCAGGCTATACCAAAATCATTGTCAGAAAGAGAACAAGTAAAGCTGGAAAATCTTGGCATTTTCACCAGACTGTTAAACATCCACTCCACCCCACCCCATCCCTCAAATATATTTATTTCTAGTAGACCTGGAAGTCTTATCCCCATCAAGGGAATAATGAACTTTGATAAATATTGACATACTGAGAAGCAGAATTGTTTGGGAAGAAAAGAAATTCCCAAATGGAGGTGGACTACTACAGCAAAACTATGCATCATACTACACATTATGAAAGGTTAACAAATTTATCTAAGAAATGAAAATAAGCCTACTTCTATGCTCTGCAAACTCACTTGACTTAAGCTCCATTGAATATCTGTGGACCGGAATCAAGGCTATACTTGGAAAAATAAACTGTTCATTAAATGTATTCTTACAATATGATAAAGATGGTTTTAGGAAGAAAATTAAAGTATATGTGTTAAAATCTTATAAGCTCAATGCTAAATCATGTGAAAAGTGGTTGTAGGAAAAGGACATTATAACATAACATGTGAACATGTTAAGCATGTAAAAAGGTATAAGGTTTATTGTATAAGTTAATATATTTAATTATTTTACTTTTTTCCAGATAATATGAATATCTCTACATTCTATCTCTGAAGGTATTTCCTGCTCTTCACCACAAGTATCATCTCTCTGTCCCAAGCCACTTTATTACTCAGGGTAAGGAATTTCCCTTAAGCTTCTGTTATTTCCTAGTTGACTACTGGCAATCCTTAAAAATCACTTGCCAAGGACTATTTGGGTCTGAGGTCAGTTTTCCTTAACACCACAAATTAATGAAAGAGAAGGAGGAAGACAAGAATGAAAAATGTCAGTTGTATCCAGGATAAGTCATTGCCACTGTTTTCTCCCCCAGTTCCTGCCTCTATTATGTATATGTGACTGGTTATGAGCCTCCCAGGCTTCAAGTCATCCTGTACTAAAGATTATTTGTAAGATTTTTGTTTGAAACTCAGAACAAATTTTTCCATAGAAACAATTTTGTAAACAGTACTTAGATTCCTAAATTAGCCCACAAAAATGGTGTGGCCATATGATAATATACTATAGTAGCAGTCCCTTCTTGTATGTATGAGAAAACTGTAATTCCCAGAGACTAAATGGTTTAACTAAGACCATTCAGGAAATGGCAGAGACAGTACTCCAACTCAGGTCTTCCAACTCCAAGTACAATGCCTCCCACCGCATTAAAATACCTTTCCTGAGAGTACAAAACATGTCTTATACTTCTTTATATCCCCTACAGTATCTAGCCTAACACCTTGCACATGGTAGACACTACGAATATTAAATGACAGATTTATAACATTCTCATGGTTGGATTATGAAATATACTAGCTATTAAGCTTGTGCCTAGAATGAATACAAAAATTGTAAGCAGTTGACTAGCATGATGTACTACAGATAGGCAAAGAAATAAAACTATACAGTGTATTAGCTAATGTAACATGATTGCTCTCAGGGGTCTAACCACTTCATCATTCCTCAGAGTTCTAGGTAGTCTGAGGGGTTTGTAGGTATCTTTCATTATTCTCATCAACTTGATTCCCCCACAAGCTTTATTCTCATCATTTTTGGGGGAACAGTAAGTAGCACCCCAGTTCCGCTTAACCACTTAACACCTACTGACTTTAACAAAGGAATATTTACTTCAAAGATACAGTAACAAATCTTTGGGAAAATCTTTCTGGTGGGCTGGAAAGTCAAAGATCACTTCCAAAGATCATTCCTTGCTCCTTGAGGTATTCATGCTGCACTTGCTGAACACTCAGCCTGGATTCCTGAGGCTTACTCTCCTAGTCTTTGAAACTCTGAAGGTCATAGACTCTACTCCCCACACTTAGAAAGGGGAAAAAATAATGAAAAGGCCAAGAAAGCCCTTCATTTTTTAGTAGGCTACGTGGTCTCAGAGGATATTCCCATGACCCTTTCCTTCAAGCCATCACAAAATTAGAATGAAGCTGAATACATTGAGGTAAAAAAGAGACAGAAAGGAAATCACCAAAGCTTAAAGGCCTTTATCAATGCCTCCAATGCTGATCAAAGAGCTTCCCTTCCACCTTGTGGGTCAGACAGCCAGAACCAGTCATTATGCATGTTCCAGTCTCTCTAAGAGACTTCCTTGGCATGTCATCAAAATTCTTCCAGAAGCAGCACCCTACCTTCCTCCATGTGGACAGATGTCGTCTCAGGTGGTCTGGACATGGACCAGACAGACTCCCATTACAGAACAATAACTCTGCTAAACATGTTTTGGCAACAATCCATGTTTAATGCTAATTAATACCTTTCTATTGATTTGTTCCAACAAAAATGACTCTACCTCAAACACATCTTGATTATTGTTGCCTTCTCACCTTTGATCATGCCATTTCTATCACTTACTAAGTCAGAAATACCTTCCTCACATTTAAAAAAATAACTATCTTAAGCCTTACTTCTTCTAACAAGTCTTCTCCATGTACCCTAACCTTCAACAAACCTCTGAACTCCTATAGCAATTGCATGTTCCTTTAACAACACTCAGTTGGCAATTACTATATTCTACCTTGTTTTACAATGTGTGTGTATGTAAATATACACATACATACATACATACACACTATACACATACAAACATACACACATACACACATACATGTTGTTCTTTGTCCTTCATTCTTAAATAGGATCATGACATCAGGAGGTGATGTTATGACTTGCAGGGGATTGGATTTAAATGAGGGAGGGATAGATGGCAAAGTCACCAGCCTCACTCTCCTCCAGAGCTTTCTGGGTCCAGTGGGAAGATATACATCAGGGCGACTAGATATATGGTCATGGATATTTCAAGCAATCAGGATTATGTAACTTGCCCAGGGTCACACAGCTAATAAGTGTCAGGTCCTCTTGACTCCAGGACCAGTGCTCTATCTACTGCACCACCTAGCTGCCTCATTGTTCCCAAATATTTGTCCACTAAATGAATAAAGCAGGGTAGTTTTGTATTGTAACCTTCAAGTAATGATTCAATCAATCAGCAATCAATGGACAATATATACACATAGAGATAGATAGATAGATAGATAGATAGATAGATAGATAGATAGATAGATAGATAGATAGATAGATAGGTAGATAGATAGATATGGAAATGGAGATAGATAGATGAGAGAGAGAGATACCTTGTCTCTCCAACTTGTATCTTTGCCAAGAAAACCCCAAACGGGGTCACAAAGAGTTGGACATGAGTGAAATGACTGAACAAATGGGAAATACAATAATGGAAGATCCGTGGTTCTGAAGAGAACCTGGTTTTAAATCCCACCTCTGACACTACCTGTGTGATCTTAGTCAAGTCCAGTAACCTCCCTGGGCCTCAGTTCCACCATACATAGGTAATATGAAGTTAGACTAGTCAGCTTCCTTCAAGTCCCACCTACAATCCTACCTCCTAATAGGGAGCCTTTCTCAATCCCTCTTACTTCTAGTGCTTTCCTTCTGTTTTTTTTCCCCCATTTTCCCTGTCAGTAGCTTGTTTGTACATATTTGTTTGCTTGTTGTCTCTCCCATTAGATTGTTACATCCTCCGAGATAGGAATTCCCTTTTGCCTTTCTTTTCATTCCTAGAGCTTAGCACTATGTCTGGCATAGAGTAAATGCTTAATAGATGCTTGTTTGGTCTCTGAAGTCCCTTCCTTGATCTATGATCCTATGAAATCCTTACTTGATACTTCTCCATTTATGTTTCTAATCCTAAAGTTCAGAATTATTCCATAACAAAACCAATTACACCTATTCTTTAGGGCTTGCTACAATTGTTTTGTATAGCAGCACCCTTTGTTATTCTCTCTGAAGTACCCTACCTCTAAATGCAGCAAAGTGAGAGAAATCATTAAGACTGAAACTGACTTCCATGACTTGCTTTGAACTGTTTCAAAAGCAAAAGGATACTCCAATTAGGCCTTTAAAATGCAGTTAAATTCTCTGAAGAGTTCCTGTGCTATCCAAAGAATTTCTATCATGTAAACATCGCTTCTCTGATGCTGGGAAATCAGTGATGACTCCCATCCCTTGTTTGAACATTCTGGATAAAATGTATATTTAGTATATGGAATTAGATCAGTGACAAAAACAAGTATGATGCTGTTGTGCAACAACAGAATACTTCAAAACATATAGTGCTTAAGGATATTTAAATTAGTGTACACACTAACATAGGTTTAGTTATGGTAGCTGACCTAGGAGTCATCAACACCAAGTCCAAAGTTTGTTATAAGAACATTAGGTATTTTTTGAAAAAAAAAAAAAAGATTATGCAATAGGGGAAAATGTCTTTAACAAAGGAATTAGCTTTTTTTCTCCCATTGTTTAAGCTAAAATGTAATGGGAAATAAATTTTACTTTTTAGATTATTGATTCAGTTCTGTTGTTTTTATATCTACAGGGAATAAATTCACATTTTGAAAAATACCATAATGTTAAAGTGTGCATATACTATTTAGATGATGTATCAGAGATCTTATACAATAACATCTGGGAATATTAAACTTTGCCTTTTCTGGCAATACAATTGGCATCGTTAATTTCTAGTGCAGATGTTTTATACTGATGTGTTTTGGAAATATTTGAAGTATTCTCAAGACATTACTCTGAGGTTTCTGCAGTGGTCCAGTTTACTCTTTTGAAGTTTTCTTTACAATAGGAGGCATATATCCAGTTTCCAAAACATGTTTTGGTTAGAACAAGGATGAGTTCAAGCTGATCCTTGGCATTTTATAAATCGTCACTGAGAGTCTGTACCTAATTCCTATTGTACTACATATTGTTTCTGTGAGCAGTGACTTTTATGATACTATTCTGCTATACCTACTCTTCTGGCCATGCCTGCACTTGGAGTCCTCAATGTCTAACCAAATTCTAAGCACTTGAGAATACCCAATTCAGCTGCCTTCATGGCCATTAGAACAAATTGTTCTCATTGTCCCATTCCACCAGGAGAAGTCTTCACCTGCTTGGATTAGGCACCCCACTAATTCACCATCAGGCTTGAGATCCCTTGGTTATCCTTAGCCTGGTTTAACCCATCTGCCTAAATGGTTTACTGGGGTGTGACCATTGATCATGCTACAGTTTCTTGGAAACATTAGTGAGTTAGGTGAATCAGGTGGAAAGGTGGAAAGCAGCCCTCACACCAGAGGTACTAGTCTTGCCTGAACACACTTTACACTAGATAGATAGCTGGATGATAGATAGATGATAGATATGTGTATATATGTATGTATATATGATATCATTATAATATGGATAGTGTATATATAATATGGATATATATATATTATCCTTATTATAAGGTTCTTTCTTGAATAGAATGTCAGCTCCTTGAGAGGAAGGAATACCTCATTGTTGTCTTCATTTCCCCAATGTCAATAATGGTGTCTGACACATTATACATGCATAATAAATGTTTATTAATCAGATCATGACTTTCCATGTGTTTGCACACAATAACATTATTTTTTTAGAAAGTACAATTGTATCCTCTGTAGATATAAAAATTGCAGAAATGAATCAATTATCTGAAAAATAAAATTCATATCCCATTTATATTTTAGCTTAAACCACAGGAAAAAGCTAAGTACTTTGTTAAGAACATTTTCCTCAATGCTAAAAGAGTAGTTTTGTACCTTGATGTTCTCTCCCATATAGACATTACTTTTTTCCACTCCTCCATGCTCAATGATAAAGAAAGAGGTGTTTGCCTTCTCTTCATTTCCCAGGGATACTTTTGTTTTCTTTTGTTTTTAGATGGGCAATGAGGGTTAAGTGACTTGCCCAAGATCACCCAACTAGTAAGTATCAAGTGTCTGAGGCCAAATTTGAACTCAGGTCCTCCTGACTCCAGGGCTGGTGCTCTATCCACTGCACCACCTAGCTTCCCCCACCCAGGGATACTTTGGACTATTGAATCCCTATTCACTCCATTTGATGTCCATGCCATCTGTCAGTACCACAATTTCTCCCCATTGCCTACCACCTACTGGAACTCAGTTCCTCCTTCAGAGATTATTTTGTCCTACTCTTCACCATCTCTAACCATTATTTTCAGATCTAAATTCACTGAACCCCTTGACCTTATTGTTTCTCAATGGTCTCAACTCTTCTGTTTTCTATTTGAACTCCACACTAGCCAAACAGTAGTGTTATCTTGGCACAAGCCACTACTCAGTCTCCAAGATGTTGAACTTGCTATTTCCCTCTCAGAACATAACTATAAGTATTATTTTCCTATGTCCTAAAACCAATTGACCTTATTCCCCTAATAAGGTTCATTGAAAAATACATTACAGGGGTAGCTAGGTAGTGCAGTAGATAGAGCACCGGCTCTGGATTCAGGAGTACCTGAGTTCAAATCCTGCCTCAGATACTTAACACTTACTAGCTGTGTGACCCTGGGCAAGTCACTTAACCCCAATTGCCTCACACAAAAAATGAAAGAAAGAAAGAAAAATATATTACATCCAATAAATGCCCAAAGACTGAAGAGAAAATCACTGCAGACTCAGATGAAATTTAATAGGTCTAAATGTAAAGTTCCAAACTTGGGTGCAAAACATTAATTGCACAGGAACAAGATAAGACTGCTCTGATGGCTAAGATCTATTAGTGATATGCTATCTTGGAATAGGTATGGTATTAGTCCATGAATCCAGTGCATCGTCTGCTCTGGAATATGTTCCATCTTTACCTCTGCCTCTTAGAATCCTTTGTTTCTTTCAAAATTCAGCTCAAATGCCACCTTCCATACCTTTTCCTACTCTTTCCAATTGCTAGTGCCTCCCCACAACAACAACAATAAAAATTGCTTGATTTGTGTTGTCAAAATTTTGTATGTAATTATGTGTGCATATTAATCTCCCCTAATAGAATATAATCTCCTTAAGGGCAAGTACTGCCTCATTTTTGTTTTTTTATTCCCTTTTGTCTTTGTCTTTGTGACAGAGTGCCTCATTCAGTGCTTTGGAATGAAATAGGTGCTTAATAAAGGCTTCCATATCATACAAGTGCAAGGACTGGATTTGGGTGGGGGGGGGCTTTCAATGTATGCCCAATTTATCACTGCCTGGCACATAGTAGGCATTTAATAAATGCTTAATGAATTAAAAAGTACATTGACTTCCTAGAGCATGTTGATAAGAGGACAATAAGATGATGAGACTATCTTAGAACCATGTACAAAGATCAGCTGTAGGAACTTGGAATGTTTAGCAAGAAGTGAAGATTTTGAGGAAATGTAGTAATTCTTTTCAAGTATTTCAAGGACTGTCATATGGAAAAGAACTAAGATTGGTTCTGCTTGTCCACAAAAGATACAGGGGCAATGAGTTGAAATTGAATAGAGGAAATTTAGACTTGCCATAAAAATACATATCTCAGCTATTAGGTATTTCAAAGTGGAATGGGTTGCCTTTGAAGGTGATGAGTCCTCTCTCATCAAGTCAGATCTCAAAACCTTCTCTCCTCTTCTCTTAGTTCTCTTAGGAGATAGGAAATGGAGAAGGATCTGAATTTGGCTCCAGATTTCCTGCAGAGGTTGCTCTGCCTTGTGTACTTTTTGAGGTTGTGGATACAGTTCAGACAGTAGCTCAGCCACCTCAAGATTAATTTCTGCACTTGATTCTCAGCTGTCTTTGTCCACTTAGAACAAGGGGACTCCTGTTGACCCAACTGCAATGGCATTGGAGCTATCCATCTCTGCCCTTTCTTTCTGACAATGGACCTGCATCTTCTCCTCTTCCCTCTATTTTACTTTCTTTCCTTCCCAAGGTTCTTCTGAAATTGTACTTTTCAGCATTTCTTACGGCACAATAGTATTCCATTACATTCATAAACTATCATTTGTTTGACCATCAACCAATTGATGGGCACTCCTTAGTTTCCAATTCTTTGCTAAAAACAAACCAAAACCTGTAATGAATACATTTGTACATGTGTTTCTTTTCCCTCTTTTATCCTTGGGGTAAATAGGCTTAGACTTGGTGTTGGTTTTGCTGGGCATGTACAGTTTAGTGACCTTGTGGGCATAGTTCCAAAGTTTTTCCAGAATGGTTGGACCATTTCACAGCTCTATCAACAGTGTACCAATGTTTGTCTTCCTCCAGCCTCTCCAACAATTGTCATTATTCCTTTTTATCTTTGAGACCCTGATAATTGTGAAGTAAAGCTTCAAATTGTGTTAATTTGCATTTCTCTAATTATTAGTTGTTTAGAACTTTTTTGCATGGCTATTCATCATTTGAATTTTTTCTTTTGAGAACTTCTTATTTATGTCCCTTGAGCATTTATCTGTCAAGGAATGGCTGTTATTCTTATGTATTTAAGCCAGGGGTTTTTTTGTATTTCTATCCAAGGTTCTCCGAGATTATGCTAACAGAATGAAAATTCTGGCAGGTTCTACTAAGCTGGAAAGGTATTTGCTGCCCAAAGACTTTCCCAGCTTTGCACACGTCTCATAACCAGAGGATTGGTGAACAGATTTTTTTTAAAAAATCATGGCCATAAACAAAATATACAAAATGAACAAGTTTTAAAATGACCATCATTTCTGTGTGTCTCACTTCAAGCTTTGTAGTTACAGTGCTAGAGGATTAAAAAAAAGTGTGTGGGGGGGGAATAATAAGAACACCATCGTTCTTCGACTATCTACAAAAATTAATTATTGATATTTTAAATGCGTGACCTTAGTCCAGTGACCAGTTTCCCTAACTTGCAGCCGTACTTGATCCTCTAAACTCCTTCTTATATTTGCATCACACAATTTAGCACTTAATTACTTATGGTCTTCTATTGTTCCATATATATCTCAGTTTTATTTTACTAACTCAATTTTAATGGCATAAAAGGCAGGGACCATATCTAATACAGCTTGTGCTTTCCAAGTGGATTCTAGCACAGTGCTGAGCATGTAATAGACCTTCAATAAATAAATATTCATTTCAATGATTGACTGATATTCATTTGAACTTGGTGATATTGATGTTCAACATGCAATGTATGTTGCTTGATGTGGGTCCAGGTCTTAAATGGTATTAAAAGTTGGAAACACTACAGTTTAATAATTTTCAGTTTGTTTTAGAATTTTATGTAATATTGATGTAACATTGATAATCTGCCCTCCCTTCCCACACACCAAGGAAGGTGACATAGCACCATACAGTGGAATATCTAACAGAATTCAAAGAGAGCTTTCAGCTTTGTAATGTTAACAGAAGTGAATGATCCCAATCGCTGAGCACAGGATTGTTCTTGCTCTGCCACTAATAAATTGTATGATCTTTACAGTTGCTTCCATGTGCCTCAGTTTTTTCTTCTGTTAAATGGGGTTTAAAAAAATATGACATACTTGTCTCACAGGATTGTTGTGAAGCTCGAGTAAAGCAAATGTATTTGAAAAATATAGACTTAAAAATGGAGGGCATTGTTATTTTACTTTCAAATATAATTTAGGATCAGAAAAAAAACAAAACAAAACAAAACATTGAGCACTCTTTAGGTTTACTGCAAAGGAGCTAGAAAAACATTAAAATATAAAGAGCCTGGATACATAAGATTTGGGCAACACATCTTTATATATGTAAAGAATATGATTTTGACTGTTTGTGGCTCTACACCCTGAATTGTTCGTCCTCTTCCTATGTTTTGGTGTGTCATCTGTCAATTTTTCTTCCATTATAAACCCACTGGGCAAGTAAGATATCTTGCTTAATCTTTTGAGCAGTACATCTATGAGTAAATGTCATGAAAAATAGCAATCACCAATTGTAGCTGAAGTTTTCAAAAATTCCCCAAAGAATATCCTAGTTCTGACTTGTCATAATATGCTATGAGCCATTGGGGGAAAAAAGAGAAAGAGCTATAAATCTGCTGAGCCGTCGAGAGCAAGATGAAGGGAAAAAAGATAATATAAGAAGAAAATAGTCAATGAGGACAAATTAAAGAAAATAAAGAATTCTGATATGACTCGAACTCCTGCTGAGATAGATCATGCTGAGATCTTTTAATCACATCATAACATCAGTAAAAGTATGTAGGTGTTGGAAAATGGGGGTGATGAGCCTAACCTGAAAAGAAAGAATAAGAATGACGGGTCAGATCTCCAGGAAAACCAGATCTCTTCTATCATAGACTGGGTCTCTAGTGAGTGTTTGTTTATCTTGGAAGATAATTGAATGTCGAATTTTAAAAGTGATTTATTAAATAGACTTGGTATTCATGATCTCAAAGAGATAGATAATATCAAAATGTGAAAATATACTATTTTAGATAGATCTTGGACACCTGCAAGTTCTGTCTTGCCTTGTAATAATTCCTTCCTTTGAGGAGAGATTTTTCCTCTGGAGACCATCAACACCATTGTCAGCCCAAAGATTCCTCAGGGAGTAGTCTGGGTCAGCTCAAAAAATGAAAGAATGCTTTCCAAAGGGTGAGAGAAAAGAGATACATATATACACTGTTGGCCCCTAGGTCCATAGCTCACTTTTCTAATGTGCTTTACAATTTACAATGAACTTTACAGAGGAAGTCTGGATGGTTGGTAGTATAAATACTAAATACTGCATTTTACAGATTAGTAAACTGAAATTCAGATAGCTTAAGCAATTTACTCTGGTGGGATGGGGTGAGGAGGGGGAGGACACTGCAGTGGGAGGGTGTTGTATATTTCATGGTAAACAAAAATATGCAGGTGTGCTCTTTGCAATTACTTTGGAAGGAACTATTATTGGAAAATGAGGCGGTCTATCTTGGCATATTATAATGGTTAAAGTATTAGTGAATGTAGCTAATGTTGTTCTATTTTGAAACAATAATCATATTCATTGTGTTGTATTTAATCACAGCTTTTTTGTCATATACAACTTCGCATATAACTAATAAAATAGTTATTTATATATTTTTTATTGATCCTTTGAAAGTGTGACTAGATTCCATGCCCTAATAAAGAAGATACATTAAAATGAAAATGAATTGATGGCCTATTTATCATTGTTTCTTTAGCCCCTTCAAATGGACATTGTTTAGACAGATTTTCCTTAGGGCACTATTATCAACAGAATAATGCAAAGTTTTAGTGTAATGAAAGAAAAAACAAGATTAGTATGATAATCTATTTTTCTATCATATGCCTGAATTACAGTTAAAAGGGCTATATGACACAGAGAAATGTGCAAGAATTTCCCCCAACGGATTAAACTAGGTGGCACAGTGGATAAAGCACCGGCCCTGGATTCAGGAGTACCTGAGTTCAAATCCGGCCTCAGACACTTACTACCTGTGTGACCCTGGGCAAGTCACTTAACCCCCATTGCCCCACAAAAAAAAAAAAAGCGTGGGTTAATTATTTTTTTTTCTCTATCATCTATTTCTGCCTTGGTAGGGGCGGCTAGGTGGCGCAGTGGATAAAGCACCGGCCTTGGATTCAGGAGTACCTGAGTTCAAATCCGGCCTCAGACACTTGACTTACTAGCTGTGTGACCCTGGGCAAGTTACTTAACCCCCATTGCCCAGCAAAAAAAATAAAATAAAATAAACAAATAAACAAATATTTCTGCCTTGGTGAAAACCGTAGAGTTTTCAGCAATTTAAAGTGAAGTCTATTATCTCTAAAATACATTTTAATAAGTTTTCACTTATCCATTGACTAGATGATGATACAAAGCCCAGTACAATGTTGCCTCTTCCATAGATCTTATCCTGATCCCACCAACCAAATGTGAGTTCTCCTTCCTCGGAACTCCCATGGCACTTTGTATTATTGGTGTCCCTTACCACATCCTACCTTGCACTCATAATTTATGCATTGTCTTCTCTTCCCCTTGCTTTCCAACTCCTTAAGGTCAAGGCCTGGTTTTTAGATAATTTTCCATTCAGAAAAGTACTTACTTACACTCCCTTATTAACTCTGGTTCTGGAGAAGTCCACGTTCAGCAGTCCCTCTTTCACTGAAGATCCTCCAGTGTGGACAGGTGCCTTTTGTTTCCCAGTTGAAAACAGTAACGCATTCAAATCAGCAGTGGACTGCCCCAAAAGGTAGTAGGGTTCCCCCACATTCAAGGTTTTTAAGTAAATAATGGATGACCATTGATGTAGGTGTTATTGAGAAGATCTCCATGGGTTAGGTTAGATTAGACGAGATAGTCTCCAGGGTCCCTTTTAGTTCTGACAACTATGATTCCCGGTCTCTATGTATGCTTTTCATTTGCCTTTATATCCTTCCCACAGTTCATCAGAAAATAAATATTTGAATTCAAGGGATTGTAGATTTTGCAGAATCACAGATATAGCTCAACTTCCTCATTTTACAGAGAAAGAAACTGAGGCTCTCCCCAAGATAAAATAACTTGTCCGAGATCACACAGTTATTAAGTAACAGAGCTGGGATTCCAACCCAGGTTCTCTGATTCCTAATTTAGCACTCTTTTCTTTGCAACATGTAGCTTCCAGTTGAGACCCAGAGAGATTGACTTGTAACTTCTTTTTTTGTTTTGTTTTGTTTTTAGGCAATTGTGGTTAAGTGAGTTGCCCAGGGTCACACAGCTAGTAAGTGTCTGAGGTTGGATTTGAACTCAGGTCCTCCTGACTCCAGGGCCAATGCTCTATACACTGTGCCACCTAGCTGCCCCTGACTTGTAACTTCTAAAGTTAGATTCGTCCTTTGATTTTAGAGCCAATAGTCTATCCACTGTACTAAAGAAAACCAGATCCCTAAGGACTGAGGTGACTTGCTTAAGGTCACATAAGTTATAAGTAGCAGAAGCAGGTTCATACTTAAGTCTGATTCCAAATATTGTGCTTTTTGTTTGGAGGCTATCAGGGTCAAGTTACTTGCCCAGGGTCACACAGCCAGTAAGTGTCTGAGGCTAGATTTGAATGTGTGTTTTTTTTCCATCGAATTGAATTATATTGGATTCGATTGGAAGATTACTCACTTTTCTTAGGACTTCAGTTTCCCCATCTGTAAAATCAGGAGTTTGGGCTAGATTAACTCTAAGAAGCTTTTTAGCTATAAATACTATGATCCTATTATTTTCTTCCATTTACTCTTTCTACTAGCCATAGTTTCAAGACTCCTCTTCATCTTGTTCGTTAAACACCACATTTTTACAACGGAAATTGTCTATGACATAAATATCCATTTTATTTGATTTCCTTCAATTAGCAATATTATTTCTAAATATGAGACAAGCATACGAGATGATCATAACTCAAGTTACAAGTTCATTATCTACAAAGTAAACCCTCCTGCAGACGGGATCCATCTTTCATTCTGGTCATTAGTTCACCCTAGCAGCTGAAGTTGGACTAAAGAAAAGGAATTTTTACTTTAGCCATGGACAAAGTTGGCAAACAAAAGAAGCAAAAGGAATAATAACATACCCCCAGGTCTACAAGCTATGTAGGACTGTCTAGATTAGATTTTCTTTGTTTCATTAGCATTTACAGCTGCTGGTTATTCAAACAGAGGAACAGTTGTCTCGTGAATGTGTTGTCCTTGATCGCTTCTTTACAAATGCTTGGGGATTCCCAGTTCTGGATTTGGCTGAACATTTCTCTTGGCCTAGAGCTATTGCAGATGTGCAGGGGACTAAGTACTAACACCTGCTGTGTTATGAATCATTATCATATGCTTGCCTTTAGCTGCTACTGATAATAACCACCTTGATGCTCTGGAGGAAAACCAATGGAGCCTAAAAGTGATAGCAATTCATAGAAGTTCCTCTAGTTTTTCTGCACTTGGGGAACTATTTTCCCCAGGTACCTAAGTCACCACCGGGAAACAACTTAAGCACATTGTTAGGCATATAACTCTTAGAATAGGAGAGCACGATTTTAGTAAATGTATTGTTACTGCAGGGAGTGAAAAGCACTGGGGGAAGAACTGGTTCAGATTTGCAACAACGGCAAGAAAGGCTCTCTTGGCAAAAATATAATGTCTTTTTGAGTTGGAATTTCAATTCTTCTGATCCGAGTAGCCAAGTGTAGAAATATTATTTAGTAGCAGTTGACTCAAATTCAAGGTCCTATTTCTGCTTCTCATAATAACTCCATTGACAAAGAATCAAGCGATTGTTTTAACCATGCAAGTGTTTTACATATATATTTATATGAATACATTATATACAGAGAGAGAGGAGGAGGAGGAGAGAGAGACGGGAGAGAGAGAGAACTTCCTGAGGTCTTTCAACATTCATTCATTCTTGTTCATGAGAAGGCAGAATGGTACAATGGAAAGAATGTTAGATTTGGAGTCAGAGAACATCAGTTTGAATCTTTTTTTTTTTTTTTTTTTTTTTTGCTACTGACTAGCTGTGACCTTGGGAAAATCATTTAACTTTTCAGTGCCCGAGTTTCCTTAGCTATGAAATGATGAGGTAGGACTAGATAGTCTCTAAAGTGCCCCCCAGCTCTAAATCTACAACTCTATGATGCAATCCTTAAATTAAAAAGACAATAAGGGGTGACTTATTTGTAATGCCAAGCTCTTTAAAACAGTGCCTACGGTTCTATTACAAAAAGCACCTAAACTATTGCTTACTGACTTGTATATAGTGGGCACATAATCAATGCCTATTCTTGAGGAACAAAAGGGGGGAATGTGGTAAAAAGTTTTAACAGTTGGTTAGATAATGGAGAGATGCCAGTTTTTTTTAGGACCACCCTTTTGGGGAGGAGACCAACAGCATGAGCTATGCACGCCAGTCCGCCTGCGATACATGCCAGATTGCCTGCTGAGCACTCAACTTCCAGGGTGCGAGCTTAAAAGGTAAGGAGAGAATGGAAGTGGGGCTTTTTCCTGTTCCGCTGGTCTCCTGGCTGCGCTGCACAGACAGACGCGGACTGGAGTTTGACTCGGCCTGGCTCTCGGTTAACAGCACGCGCTTGACTCGGTCTCTCTCCCCAAAAGGTGGCCTTCAGTTTTGGTGAGTTTTATACAGAATATAGACTAAGCCTAGACTTAAGATGATTTGTATTGTATTTCTACTTTCCTATCCTTCTAATCAACATCACCTTGTGACTACCATACAATAAAAGCTCTATCTAGAAAACCAGAAGCTTCTTCCATTTACTAGTCTGGGAGATAAATTAAGAGAAAGGTTAAGTAGGGTAGATTTATGATCTAATATCCAATTTTAATCTCACACTATTGATCGATTGATTATTTTCTTTCATTTTTCCCCAAGCATTAGCACAGTGCTTGGATTATAGTAGGCATTAAAATACTTGTTGATTGATTGGGTGACTAAAAAGTATAGGTTTTAATTTACCTATATTTAAATATCCTTTGGGGGGTTAAATCTAGAAATTCTTTAGGCGCTTTTTTCCTGAAGAGCTATTGAGTCACTATTACTTTAAGATCACAGGATTTAGCTTTAAAAGGGTACTAATAGACCATCTAATCCAACCATTTCATGTTATAGATGAAGAAATTGGTGCCTAATGAAATGACTTGCCCAATGCCACACAGCTAGTAAGCAGGAGAATCAGCATTTGAATTCATGACCCCTGGCTCCAAATCCACTCCTCTTTCTATCACACCACAAACTGAATAGAGTGCCAGCCCTGGAGTCAGGAAAATTCAGCTTCTGAAGTAAAATCTGACCTCAAACACTAACTAGTTGTGCAACCCTGCGCCCTGTTTGCCTCAGTTTCCTCATCTGTAAAAAGAGCTGAAGAAGGCAATGGCAAACCACTCCAGTAGCTTTGCCAAGAAAATAAATAGGGGTCACTAAGAATAAGACACAACTGAAACAACTGAACAATAAGAAGTAAAAAGTAAGCAGAAGTAAAAGTAACTTAAAATTTTCATTTTTACCATAACATCATTTGACATTTAATTGAATGTATCCCTCCATCAAAAGACTCCCACACTTAGTACTTGTACACATATACTATTATGAAGTTGGGAATTTGGGACTATTAAAGTTTAAATTGACTAGCTAAACTAAAGGAAAGGGGTCCAGGTAACTCTCCTTGAGAAGCTGAAGGACAAACATACCTTGGGGAAGCAAGAGAGATAAACCTATTAGGTGTGGCTACTGCCTGAGTGGCAGCAAGGGGGCAGAGATAGCTACAGAAATCAGAACAACTGCCCCTCACCTGAATTCTCCCAACCCACACCCAATAAGGGCTCAGGTGATCACCCCATCTACCATGTATAAAAGCTATGGCCTTTCTCCTATTCGAGGAGATAGTTATCTCAGAGAACCATGTCTCTGAAAATATCTCCCCTACTTTCTCTAGCACCTTAATAAAAGATCATTTTATTATAATTGGATTTTTGTGCAAGAGGGTGTAATTCTTTAAAGAGGAATACCTAAGAACCCCCATGACCACCCATTTCCCCCATGACATGTACTATGAAATAAAACTTTATTATTGGAATAATAATCACCTTATGACTCCCATGTTGGTGGATATAGTTTACCTTGCTATTTTCATAGAATTCATCATAACAAAACTTTTCTCCAAAACCATCCTTAACAGGCTCTATACTAGTCCTTCCAAGCCACAACTATACATATGGTGCCAGGCAGCCCCACACATGAAGTGTTTCAAAAAACCATTGCCTAAGTAGTAGTAAGTGCCATGGTAAGTGGACAGGGTAGTCAATTTCTCTGTGAATGTGTATGTTTTATGGGGGTGGGGGACTCTCAACTTCATTTAGTGCTATTATTTTTGACTAAGAATTTCCTGTACTATCAGTTTTGCATGTAAAGTCATCACCAGCACCTGCTAACCATGTGCCTGCTTTAGGAGCATCATCTTTTAATTGCTTAATTCATGTACAGATCCATCACAGTTGCCTAGAAACATGCAGTAACCATGGCAATCCATTTGGAATCTCAGGACTATCTTCCACAGAGAGATATCCCAACCAACAGGGCAGTGGATTTTTCCCCAGAGAAAGGGCTCTTAACTCAGAGTCTGTGTTTAGAGTTCAGGGAGGCTGTGAACTTGAATTGGGCGGAAAAGACATCTTTATTTTCTCTAACCTTTGGTTTCCTTTGGAGTCCTATCTATTTTAGTTTATGCCTTTTAAAAATATTATTCTGATAAGAATTCCATAGGCTTCACCAGACTGCCAGAGGTGACCATGACACACAAAAAGGTTAAGAACTCCTATTCTAAAGACTGAAAATGTAAAGTACAATAAATTAAAATGATAAATGTGATTTGCTTTATTTTGGTCCTGCTATTGGCCAGCCTAATTTTTTGTATGCATTTTTATTTAGTGCTTCAGTCACCTTATGACTATGCCACACAGTTTACCCTTTACCTCTAGAAGCAAGTGAAGTACATTGAAGCTAATTACTTCGTGGAAAACTTTTGAAAGAGTTGGGAGTTTACAACAGTGTAGGAAATGCCCTCTAACCACAGGTGGAGAAGCAAGACTCCTCTCATTTAGATTACTAAGGTCCGGAGTAGGACCTTAACCAATGAGTGGGAGTTTCTCCATATGTAAAATAAAAAGGGCTGCATTAGATAACCTTTGAGCCCCCTTCTTTGATCAAAGTGAATTGTCTGAATCAGAAAGAGCTTAGTCAACTTACAGTAAATGTCAAAGGTAGGATTTAAGTCTACAGCTTACTAACTTGAAGCCCAACCCCACACAGCAGCCTCCACCAAAATGACAATTCCTTGAAAAATTCAATTGTGTCCTATACTAATTGAATCACTTGAAGAATTGAGAATATAAAAAGGCACACGAAGACTAACCATTTTGTTCCTTCTGAGGGAATATATATTATATCTATACAGTTATCCCTTCCACATCAAGACTTCCCTATCAAAGTTTTGATGTATCCCCAGTCAGGATAAGAAATTAAATGGAAATTTGGCAAAAGTTTTGCAGAAGCAGCAGATGACACTCAGAGGCCAGAAGACAACACAGAGCCTATGACCAAATAGTTAACACATATTTTACAATAAAATACTGTAAATGCCCTTTAAAATAAAAAGAAAAAAATTCAGATTTCTCTGGTTTAACAGGAGTGCCAAAAAATTTTATGAATATTTTCCAAATCACAAGGGAAGGGGGTTAGGGTACCATGCCCCTAACCCCCACAATATAAAAGAGATAACTGTATAATATGTCTATAATATATATAATATGAATATCATGATATATAAACATATATATACATATATGCAGAGACATACATTTGCATATACTTATATTTAGATATATACTTGTATATGCTTATATATAAACATATATGTATATCTATAAATCAAAAATACATCTATATGTATACACATACATAGATAAATGGGGTTCCTTCTCAGTGAATAGTTCCTAGGCCTCTGAATTTCTAAAACAGTTCTAATCTAGATGATTACCAAAGGTGGTGGAAGGAAGGGTGGATAGGGCAAGAGAAATGAGTAACTTATTTAGTAATTATTTATTATGCCCCATAATTCTTTTTTTAAGGGCAAGTATAATTTTTAATAATATAGTAGTTCATGACATGCAACTCTCTGGTCTACTAAGAAACCTTTTAAAAGAGGGACAGAAGAATGTTCACAAAACAAAAATCTAACTGATTTTTTGATATAATAATCTCTTTCCTCTATCCTTTCCATAATAGCTAGCCCTGGTGTAATAGATTCCCTTAAGGAATAAAAGTATACTGTTCCAGCTAATTCCTCCCTTGTAATAATAGGATTTAAACATCATAACAGCTGCAGATATTAATGTTTC
Organism: Dromiciops gliroides; assembly: GCF_019393635.1. Taxonomy (NCBI): domain Eukaryota; kingdom Metazoa; phylum Chordata; class Mammalia; order Microbiotheria; family Microbiotheriidae; genus Dromiciops; species Dromiciops gliroides. The sequence continues at coordinate 437,224,725 of NC_057863.1, forward strand.
TCCTTTTTCTTTCCTTTTCATTCTTTTCTTTTTTTTCTTTTTTTTGGCCAATGTGTGTTTTAACTCTGCTAAGCCTTTGATTTATCTAAAGCATCTCCCACTAAGTGCTATGCTAGTTTGGCTTTCATTTCTAGCTCTCCTGCCAGTTCCCACAATTCAACTTCTAAGTAGCACTATAATGTTTTTAAAGGAGCTGGATGATAAGGTCATGCTCACAATTTACCACAGATCTAAGACAAGCATAACTGAAGAATAAAAGAAAGCTGCACCAGAAACTTCTGGGATGATCAGGCATCATGAAGGCAATGCTTACAACTGTTTCTATTGCGCTAGGCCCCTTGAGAGATCCAGAAAAAGCTTAGCAAATTCTAGTACTTGCAGTCCAGATCATCAAACAGCTTTCCTCCCTATAGCTGATCTGTACCATTATTTCCTAACACAGACTTTCAAGACATTTATATAGACCTTTAAGGTGTGCAAATCACTTTACAAATATCATCACATTTTATCCTTTAAACTACCCTGAGAGGCAAGTACTATTATTATCTTCATTTCACAGATGAGACAAACAGAGGTTAAGTGATTTTCCTAGGATCATGCTACTGCTAATAACTGCCTAAAGCAGGATTTGAACTCAGGTTCATCCTGACCCCAGGTCTAGTCTTTTATCCACTGTGGTACCTAGCTGTCTAACTAAAAAACCAGGAAAGGAAAAATCACTGACAGTCTATGAGCAGGAAAGTGATGTGGTCAGACGTGTGTATCAAGTAGATTAATTTGGCAACTGTGAGAATGATGAATTAGAGAGGAAAGAAGCTGGGAACAGGGAGCCTAGTTAGGAAGCAGTGACAATACTCTGGGAAAGAGGTGACAAAGGTAAGAAATAAGATGGTTGCAATGTGAATGGAGAGGAAAGGACACATGCTAGAGATACTGTACAGGCAGAATTAACTGAGAGAGAGAAGATTCAAGGATAGTAGTGTTGTCAATAGAAATAGGGAAGATAGGAGGAAAACGATGAGCTCAGTTGAGGATATATTGAATTTATGATCCCTACAGGACAATCAGATGTAGATGTTTGACAAGAAGTTGGAATATAGACCTGGAGGTTAAAAGAAAGATGAGATTAGATATATAGATTTAGGAGTGTAAGCTCTTCTTATAGAACAGAAACTGTTTCATTTTTGTCTTTGTATGCCCAATACCTAGTATACTTTCTGCCACATTTAAGTAGTTGTGGAATAATTGCTTGTAGATTCATTCATTCATCTGCACAGAAATGATTAGGGAAGCATTGGGAGTGGGTCTTGTCAAGATTAGAAAATGCATTGAGAGAAGGATAAGCAAATTTGGGGGATAGTCTCACTTAGCGGGGAAATAGAGAGAAATCAGTAGAGATAGAAAAAAAGGCCAAATGGGTGAGAGAATGACTAGGAAGAATATTTGCATCATGAAAGTCAAAGGTGGAAAATGTATCATGAGAGAAGGGCTAATTAATAGTGTCAAATACTACAGAGAAGTAGAGGAGGATGAGAACTGGGAAAAGGTCATCAGATTTGACAATAGATCTCTGGTGATCTTTGAGAGAGCCATTTCAATACAGTTGGTGGGCATACAAATCAAATTGCAAAGGGTTGAGATATGAATAAATAGAAAAAGTAGATGCAGTGAGTGTAGACTACTCTTTCTAGGAGCTGAGCAATGAAAAAGGAGGAAGAATATAGTGTGAGAGCTTAAGAGGTTGGCAGACTGAAGGGGAAAGGTTTTAATGCTATAGAGCTGAGCATGTAGCAGGAAAGGAGCCAGTCCAGTAGATAGAGATTAAAAATACATATGGGGAGGTGGGGGAGGGAGGGAAGGAGAGAGAAGGAGAAAAGACAAAGAGGGAGGGGGGAGGGAGAAAGGGTGAGGATACTGGAATGGATGGTCACCTCACCCTCTGATCACAGCCCAAAGGAGGAAGAAATGGGTTAAGATAAGCACTGGAACTATCATGGAATAACAGACAGTTCTGAACCAAGCACCAGCATTCTTAATCCATTCCTCCCTCCCCTCATTACAACCCAACATTTTGTTGCTCACTCCCCTTCAGCCTAGATTTCTTCATTTAACATTTATCAAACTCCTCCTAGAGACACCACATCTTTTGGCATTCTCTCCAAACCTGGATGTTCCCTCTCTCATTCCTTGACAAATGGGACAACGAGGAGGAATTAACACATTCCCCCCTTTTCCCCATTGCAACTTTCACTCCCTCTTTCTGTCATCACTAAGGAATTTTAAAGTTCACTCCATCCTGTCCATATCCTCATATCTATCCATGGACCTTTGGAGCCTTTTTTCTTCTCATCAAATCGTGGTTGTTAGCCACTGCTATGCTCCCACCTAAGTGGCTACAGATGTCCAGATAGATTCCCAATCTTCTTTTCCCACCAACTCTGCTCCCCTTGAATATCTTGTCCTCCTAACTTCTTAATCTCCTCAATTCTCATGATATCTGTAGGCTGGCGCCTACCTCAACTATACATTAAAGTGCTCATACCTTACCTATATGCCAGAATTCCTAGTTAAGGCTTTGATGAAGATGTGGAGAGTCTTGGAGGTACGTAGGGGTGGATATGAGGGAACTTATAGCAGACAATTTCAGTTTTTTCATTAGGAGATCATCTCCTCAGGGAAAGTTGTAGAGGAGTCAGGAAGAGAGAAAAAGGTTTCTTGACAGTCAAGAAGACTGTCTATAATAGCTGTTTTCTTCCTCTCCTTTCACTCTCCTTTAAACTCTCTGTAGCCTGACTTCCAGACATACTGTATAACTGAAACTGTTCTTTCCAAAGTCATCAACAATCTCTTAATTGCAAAATCTAATGGCCTTTCTAAGGTGGACATTGTCCATCACCTTCTCCTTGATACTTTCTTTTCTCTAGATTTTGGTGACACTACTTTATCCTGATTCTCTTCCTACCTATCTAACCACTCCTCAGTCTCTTTGGCTGGATCTTCATCCAAGCCTTGCCCCATAATTGTTGAATGTCCCCCCAAAATTCTGTCTTGGGCCTCTGCTCTTTTCTCTCTATATCATCTCATTAGTGATCATGAGTATCTCATTAGTTTCCATGGATCCAATGAAGATCGTCTCAGATCTTTCATCCAGTCCTAACCTCCCTTGACCTCCATTCTCCAATTACATATTGGTCATATCAAACTGGATGTTCCTTAGACATCTTAAAGTCATCATGTCTAAAACTGAACTCATATCTTTGCCCTCATAACCTCCCATCTCCTCAACTTCCTTACAACTGTTGAGGGTACTGCCATCCTTCCAGTCACTCAGTCATGGTTCATAACACTGGTATCATCCTCCACTCTTCACTCTTACTCACCCCATATATCCAATCTGTTGCCAAGTCCTGTCAATTCTACCCTCACAGCATCTTTCATATATGTCACCCTCCCACTTCTGACACTGCCATCACCCTGGTGTAGACCTTCATCACCTCATGCCTGGTCCAATACAATAGTCTCTAGTTGGTCTTCCTACCTCAAGTCTTGGCGCACTCCAGACCATCCTTTGTTCAGCTTCCAAACGGATTTTCCTAAAGTGAAGGTCTTATCATGTCATGACTTCTCTCCTTCACCTACTCAATAAACTTAGTGGCTACCAATATACCCAAGAAATTTGGCACTTCTGGAGGGTATTTGTATTTTGTATAAGAAGCTTATTAATACAAATCAATCACTAATTGGTAGAAAACGAGGGGGAAATATTTTAATAGATACAGATGCTTCTTTCCTACTTTAGGATTCAGTCACTTCATTTTGTTGTTTCAGGCTTTCCAGGGTAGAATGATGGGGGTGGTAAAAAGCTTGGGTCTCTCTCCTTTCCCTCTTGAGTATCACTTTTAGAAAGGAACAGCTTCTTATATAGACTCCCAAAGGGGAAGGAATGGACAAGGGTAACTCTCGTTTCCTTCTCCACACCTTTTGCTCACCCCCTCATCCACTTCCTCATGCTGCTTCTCCCTTTGTCTCCACAGACCAGAAGTATTTCTGTAAACTTTGTGTACATCTGGGCACTTATGACCAAGAAAATACTCAAATTTTATACTTCCAATGAGACAGTTTAAAGTTACATAGGACATTTCAGCAACATAAATTGAGGTTCAACTATAATTCTCATAAGAGAAGGCAATTAGGTGGTGCAGTGTATAGACCGCTGAGCCTGGAATCAGGAAGACCTGAGTTCAAATCCAGCCTCAGACACTTACTAGCTGTTTGACTGAGGGCAAATCACCTCCTTATGGTTCCTGGAACAAGATATTCCCTTTGAGAGAGGAAGTGTAGAAATATGAAGCCTCCAACCCAACCAGTGTTTTCTCCTTGGGGCAAAGGATTGTTTGCCCCATGCTAGCTGAAATGGTAAGTAGAAAATATATTGAAATTATAAAGGTACAGATTGATCAAATGATTACTATTATTGTAAAGATAATAATAGCTTCCATTTATATGTTGCTTTAGGTTTACAAAGCACTTTATAAATATTATCACATTTTATCCTCCCAACGATACTGGGAGGTATATCCTATTATTATCTCCACTTAAAAGATGAGGAAACCAAGGCAGAGAGAAGGGTTTTTTCCTCAGTCAATCAATAAACATTTATTAAGTACCTACTATGTGCCAGGCACTGTGCTAAACTCTGGGAATACAAAGAAAGAAAATATAATCCCTGACCTCAAGGAGCTCCCAATCTAATGGGGAAGATAACTTGAAGAAAAAAAACAATCCCATGTACCAACAAGCTAAAGACTGGATGAACAGAAAAATAATCAACTGAGGAAAGGCACTAGAATTAAGAGGGAAAGGCTTCCTGTAGAAGATAGAATTTTAACTGGAACTTGAAGGAAGTCAGGAGGGAGAGATGAGGAAAGGGAGCATTCTAGACATGGGGGACAGGCAAGGGAAAATGCCTGTTTCAAAAACATAGGCAGAGGGGGCCACTAGGTGGCACAGTGGATAAAAGCTCCAGCCCTGGATTCAGGAGGACCTGAGTTCAAATCCAACCTCAGATACTTGACACTTACTAGCTATGTGACCCTAGGCAAGTCACCTAAGCCTCACTGCCCTGCAAAAACAAAGCAAAAAAAAAAAAAACCCACCACACAGGCAGAAAATAAAGAGAAAGAAAACCTTGCACATAATATTCCCTAAATCTACTATCATTGTGTCCACTTACTAATGCTGACCTCCTTAGTTGTATATATCCTTGACCATAGCAAGGTAAGAGAACACAACCTTCAACCAAACTCAAGATTTACTTATAAACATAATTTATCATAAAAACCAAGGAAATCGAAGCACAAGATAAGACTGCTCCCTTTAAACACTCCTTGAGTTTTTTAAAGCCTGATCATGAGATAAATTAACTGGAGAATACTGTTTTCAAAAGTACTTTAATTCAAAAATAAAGAATGCCTAAAGTGGTTTGATTCTCCTTGTGAATCTCTTGATAGGTTGAGGGCTCCCATTTGTACTAATTGATTCTGGCTCATTGGAACAAGCTGGGCCAGCTTTGTAAAAACATGTATACCTAGAGATACTTAAGTAATTAAAAAAAAAAGGATTTGAATGAAACACATCTCACCAATGATCATCAAAAATCATAAATACTTTCTGGGCAAGCAGCCAAGCTAACCCTCTTGGAGTGGGATATGTGTGAGGTTTGCCAAATCCTGTTCAACTCTGACCAACCTCCACTCATGTAGAAATGAATCCCTTCCTTCCAAGAAGCAGGATGCAGATGCTCTGTTGGAAAATTCAGCAAGCATTATTTTACATCTGCACCTTGGTTAAATGCCAATTTAGTTAGGAAGCAGTGTAAGATAGGGGACAGAAGATTAGATTTAAAGGTTGGAAAATCTGGGTTCAAATCTTCCCTTTGCTGTTGTTGTTCAGTCATATCCAAGCTTTAATTCCACTGGATGAGAGAGGGGATGGAGAATAACAACTTGTGCATCAATGGTAAATAAAAAGAGGAGAGACACAGACATCACAGAGACAGACACAGACACAGGGAAAAAGACACAGAAAGAACACTACCTAGGGGAGGAGAGAAATCACAGAAAGCTATTCTGCCTGTATTGTTATCATTATAGCAGTCCTTTATATTTTTTTTATGAGATATTTTATTTTTTCCGTTACATGTAAAGATAGTTCTCAACTTTTGTTTATACATGCTTTACAATTTCAAGTCCTTTATATTTTAATTCATAGCTGTAAGTGAGATACAGTGGTTAATTTCCCTCTAGTTTTAATGTAAGCTCTAGGACTCCAGAGGTGTCAAACTTAGCAGGCAGCAAAATCCCCAGGTAATGGATCTGTGATCATATTCATGTGGGTACCTCCTTCAACAAAGCTAATCAAGGGGCAGCTAGGTGGTGCAGTGGATAGAGCACCGGCCCTGGAGTCAGTAGTACCTGAGTTCAAATCTGGCCTCAGACACATAACACTTACTAGCTGTGTGACCCTGGGCAAGTCACTTAACCCCAATTGCCTCACTAAAAAAAAAAAAAAAAAAAACAAAGCTAATCAAAACCTTTTCATGCCTACCCATGCAACACTTGTTCATGTCTCCCCTTGCATACACTGAAAAGTCGCTGTCATATTGCTAATGATTCTTGCAGTAGAAAATTCAGGTATATTTCCCCTAAATTCAAGGTTTCCCAAGTCTGTCTAATGGACTGGCTATGGACTGCTATGCTACATCACTAAACTCCAAACCACGTGTTTCTGTTAGCCCAACATCTCATTATAGGCAAACTGAAATTTCTGTAGACAAAACTGTATGAGGGACAACCACTAAATCTCTGTTAGTGTTGGTTATGAAATGGTCCACTGTGATACTTTCATTTAAAAGGTTTGGAAGACACACAATGTAAAAGATCTTTTTTTTCCTCCAGCAAGTTGTTGATCTTCAGCTGACCTCCAACAAGAGGTCAGATCATAGAATTATTTCTTCTCCATAGGAATCAGCAATGTTCTAGTATCAGGTATCAATAGAAGGGCTAAGCTATGTGCTAAGGCAAGGATAATCCAGATGAATCAGTACTTGGGTTCTCCGGAAATATTTCTGATAGCAAGCATGGCAGCTGCCCACAGGGCTCCTGCACTCTCTGTTAGGGATAGCTGTGGCTCTCTAAAGTCTTCTTTACCTCCTCCTGGCAGAAATAGGGTAGTTTGGGTCTCTTGTTTCCTCTGGACCCTTTTTTCTGATAGTAATACAAGGACACAGGAATTAAGGAATTTTCCACCCCCAAAATAGGCCCTTGCTTTGCATGAATAATCAAATATACTATTGTGACTTTAGCTACTGATCAAAATGTTTTTGAATCTTTGGGCTGTGGAAAACCCTTTATAACAAATGGGGTAGGTAGGGCTGAGGGTGGGCAATTGCCAAGGGAAGGGAGATAAAGAGCAGCAAAGAAGAAGGGGAAAGAAAGGAACACTCTGTAACTATTCAGTTAGTTCTTGTAACCTATACATATGATTTTGCGGTAAAAACTGCAATCGCTCCAGCTCTGGGAAGTCCAATTTTGTCTCAGTGTGACTTTTCACCTTCTAGGTGTAATATCTTTGTGAACCGGACTGACTAAAAAAAGAATGAATGAATGAATGAATGAATGATGAATGAATGAATGAATGAAGAGTGCTAAGCACTGGGCTTAAAAACAGAAAAGACAGTCCTCATTCTAGTATTCTAATGGGGGAGACAACATATTTTTAAAGTTTCAACTTCAGTCAGATGGCAAGGTCCCATGGCCATTGGGGTGCAGCAGCAAAGCAGATGGTAATGTTTCTTTAATGTCATTTCCACTGATAAAATTGTATCAGTTGCTGATGTCGAACCATTTGACAGTGCCAAATGGACTGGATATTTTTGAAAGTCCTAAGGCATGCATGGGAAGGGGGCAGGGGAGGGAGGGAGGAAGAGTGGAAAAGAAAGGGAATAGGAGAGTGAGAAATTATAACTGGAGGAGAAAAAAAGAAGAGAGAGGAGAAACAAAATTAAAAAGATGATTAGGAAGGACTAGCAATTTGTCACCCACTACACTGCTGCCTCCTACCTAGGTGACCTTGGCCAAGTCTCTTCACTTCTCAGGTCCTCATCTATAAAATGGGAGGTGGGGGAAGGGAAGAACTGACTAAATGATCTCTTAGGACAAGCCCTATATTATATCCTTTGATCCTATGAATAACTGCCTCAGGTACCATTTGGGTCACCCATTGCAATAAATTTCTTACACAGAATCTAGAAACATTTAGTGTCTCCACATCTAGCTCAGAAAACTGAAATTTATCCCTGGAGAAAGTAAGTGACCCACTTAGCTCCATTCATTTCATTTCAGGTCAAGTAGTTTTCTGTGTGTGTGTATATGCGCGTGCACGCACATGTAATGTGTTTGAAGAGAGCTACTTATTTGAACTGCCTCTACCCCCACCTGTTAGTGAGGCATTCCCTACTACTAAGTCCTACTTACTGCTTGAAACATGAGGTGGTTTAAATGTTGTAAGATGAGTGTGCCCCTGGAGCCTCAGAGCTCTGTCCAGATGGTTTGTGTAATTGCCCCATCTCTGGGAAGTCTAACTCTGTCTCAATGTGGCTGATTTTGCAGCTGGCTCTTTTAGCATTCTGCAGTTCAAAAAGCCTGCTCTAACCCTCGAAGCCAAAGGACACATCCCCCCTCTGACTGAGATTTTTTTTAACCAGAACTCTTGAAAAAGAGCCATTTGTCTGCCTCGGTTTTCTTTCTTTCTTTCTTTCTTTCTTTCTTTCTTTCTTTCTTTCTTTCTTTCTTTCTTTCTTTCTTTCCTTCTTTCTTACTTACTTTCTTTCTTTTTAATAATGGAAACATGAGAAGGTCTTATTCAGTCACATACCAAACAAATTGTTAAACTGTCGTTTATTTAGTCTTGGCTACATTAAATGGTTATTGTAGAGTCAGGGAGTTGACAAAAATGTACGAATTTCTAGATCTGGCTTATAGGTCTCCTGCCAAAGTGGCCTCATCCAACCATTATAAGTATTAGAAGTGGTTGCAGAAATAGTTATGTTAAATTTCCCATTGGTTTCCATATTGTGCTGATAGTAACTTTCAGCTACCCTACAAACTGACATGCTGAATAAAGAAATTGGAAATGCAAACTTCATTGTTGAAATTTAGATGAATAAAAAAAAATAATTAAAATCAAGACACTGACATTTTCCAGGTGTCTAATGTGTAAATACCTTCATGAGAATAAAGTCAGTTCTCAATTTTCCACCTAGCTAAGGATCCCAAGACACTTTAGCCACAACAAATGTACAGCAAACTCTTTTAACATTCATGGAAAGTAGAGGCTCCTAATTTTTAAAGCTTGTCCTTCGGGTAGTAAACTGCATGAAGCGCCATTAATCTACTTTAGAAAGAAAAAGAGAGGAGTTAGCCCTGTGATTCCAGAGAATTCCTCCATCTCAAAGCTGTGGCTATGGCCTAGTGAATTGGGATGTGTAAGGTATGTAGTCTGTCTCCCCAGAAGTAAAAAGTATTGAAATATTTGAGGTTTTTTTTTCTTTTCTGTTTTTTTTCTGTTCCCTTTTCTATGAAATGGAAGACAGACATTTGAAAAAGCTAAAATGAATGCATGTTCTCCTTCTGAAGCACTCACTGAGCTTCCATTAACACTTAGGGGAATTATACGCAAGTATCAGTAGGAGAATATATCTTTAATACTCTATTTTTAAAATTTTCGATTAACAATTATGTTTACTCAATCCCCAGCAGTCTCTATCCAGTGGTAAGATTGTTGGCCTAATGCAGACTTCTTCTCAGCTAGCTGAGCTAATGCTGATGGCATGTTTTCACTTGATAGTGCACTGTTAGATATACCTAATGTCTACCTAAATGCATTTGTGAATTAAATCTTGTCTGGAATGGCTTGTTCATTCAACCCAGGGATTAGAAATTACCCTGGTTCAAGGAGCAAGACTTGCTATATTTAGTTCAGGATCTGTGCCAAGAATGCAAAGCCAGACCAAGGGACTAGTGGAGGCCTGACAGTTCAACTCATGTCTTATAAAGCATTAAGGCTAGCAATTACATTATGCCATGTGAAAGATGTGCTATGATTCCCAGGTTTGGAATTGTTTAAGAGTGTTAGTTTCTAGTTTCATTTTCAGGTCAATGACAATCACTGCTTGAAGTGATACAGAAAGGGAAATGGAATGGTTTGTTTACTATTTCTTTAGAGAAATAAGGAAGTACATGATTATAATGGTACAGTGTTTTCAAGCCCATCCTTCCATCCTTTGGGTCAAGTAGTCTTCCACTCCCTTTCTTTCTTTTTTTTTTCTTTTTTGGGCAGGGCAATGAGGGTTAAGTGACTTGCCCAGAGTCACACAGCTAGTGTCAAGTGTCTGGGGTCAGATTTGAACTCAGGTCCTCCTGAATCCAGGGCTGGTGCTTTTACCCACTCCACTACCTAGTTGCCCCTATTCTCCACTTCCTTTCCAATTTAAGTCCCTCTTAGACCAAAGTTTCCCAAAATAATTTGACCAAAGAACATTTTGCCTTGAAATATATTGATGAATCTCATAAATTATTATCCCATAGGTCTAGAGGTAATGAATAATCCCCAGATGAAGGAGTGTGATCAGGGAAATTTGGAGCAATATAGAGAAAAGAGGACATATTCTGTGAAAGAATATGAGCTCCTGTTTCAGACACAGAATGTAAGAAGGTTGTTGGGAGTATGTGTCAGGCACGCTATGTGAGAGGGGGGCTATTGGTGATGGTGGTGCTGCATTTGTGTTTTTGAAAGTGAGAGATAAGATATGAACAGAGTTTATATTATGTGTTTGTATTTGTGTGTGCCTGAGACCTAGGTATAAAGGGAGATAGAAGATATGTGTCTGACACTGTGGGAAAACCAGCATCAAGCAGAGAGTGTGGTGGAAGTACATGGTATGTGTCAGACACATGGTAGACAGATGTATTGGTCAGACTTGATCTGAGGGGATCATGATGGATTGTGAATGTGTGAGGTAAGACAGAAGTCCAAGAGAAGGATGAAAGTATTATGTAAAGAAAGAAAGTAAGGCAGTGGCAGAAGACATAGGGACCCTTTATGTATGTGATGTATGTGGTCAATCCAGAGGGAAGAATGGAGGTTGAAATGTGAGGTGGCCAGGGACTGAGTTATAGTATGAGGGCAGCTCCAGTGTAATGACAGAGATCCTTCCCTTATGTACCAGGTAGGACAGCAAAACCCAAGGTTAAGGGTTTGCCCCAAGACCTATACTGTGTTGGGTCTAAGGCCAGCATAGGTTTTGGTTGGTTCCCAAATGACACATCACCTCTTTGTTCCCCCACCCCAAGCCTTTACTAGCATCTGATTTTCTCCAAGAATCCTCATGTACATGAGTGGAAGACAATGTTTGAGAGAACCTACTATGCTACATTATTTTTTTTCATAATATCCACCTTTGGTGTATACACAAAAGTAATGAAAATGTCAATAAGCACAGGTTTGGATTCATTGTGTTAACTAATAGCTCAAATTCTGGATGAGGAGGTTTTTTAGCTAATTACAGAGACTTTTCAGATATTTTTACAACATAAAATATGTGTTGAAGTTGCTTAAAAGGTGAATAAACCTAATTGGTCCTTTGAGCTAAGACAGATGTATGTGAAGATGAAAAATGACTGGGTGTTTGTTTGTCATCTATACTGCCGACAGCTTGACCAGAAGCCACACTTAGTCAAGATCTCCAGAGACAACAGCATTTCCAGCAAACAGTAGCTTGCCAAATGTCATTGACAGAATGATAACTTCCTTTAAAGTTTCAGGCATGTTCTTTAGCTGCTAAAGTCCCCATAAGGGAGAAATGGAAGGAAGGTACAACTTTCATTGTTTCCTTGGTATTAAAAGTAATGTAATTAGTGTCACAACTAGACTTCTAAGCTAGAGACCTATTTTCAGTTATTCAGAATGTCTCTGTCATATTCTCCCTAAATATCTTTCTTGTTGTTATTGTTGTTCAATCATTTTTCATTCATATCCAGTGGCTCATGAACCTATTTGGGGTTTCTTGAAAAATATACTGAAGTGGCTTTCCATTTTCTTCTCCAGTGCATTTTACAGATGAGGAAACTGAGGTTAAGTGACTTGACCAAAGTGAATCAATTGATAAACATTTATTAAGCACCTACTATGTACCAGGCACTGTGCTAAGCTGGGGGTAGAAAAAGAGGCAAAAAACAGTCTCTGCCCTCAAGGAGCTTACAATCTAATGGGGGAGACAACGTGCAAACAAATATATACAAAGAAAGCTACTATAGGATAAGTAGGAAGTAATTAACAGAGAGAAAGCAATAGAATTAAGAAGAGTTGGAAAAGTCTTCCTGTAGAAGGTAGGATTTTTGTTGAGACAAAGGAATCCAGGGAGGTCAGTAGTCAGAGTGGAAGATGGACAGGATTCCAGGCATTGGGGATAGTCAGAGAAAATGCCCAGAGTCAAAAGATGGATTGTCTTGTCAGGAGGCCAGCGTCACTACATTGAAAAGGTAGAAAGGAGTTGGTTGCTCCTGGAGGTGATAGGAAGCCACTGGGGTTGGGGATGGGTAACGTGACAGAACCTGTGCTTTAGGAAAATCCTGTTAGTGACTGGATGGAGGGTGGACTGAAGTGGGGAGAGACTTGAGTCCGGCAAACTCACCAGCAGGCTATTGCAATAATCCAGGCCTGCACTAGAGTGTCAAAGGAGGAAAAGGCGATTATTGGAGAGATATTGCAAAGGTGAAATCAACAGGACTTGGCAACAGATTGGATATGGGATATGAGAGATAGTGAGGAATGCAAGATGACTCCTCCGTAGCAAGCCTGAGGAATTGGGAGGATAGACTTGACCTCCACAGTAATAGGGAAATTTGAAAGGGGGACATTTACAGGGAAAGATAAGTTCTGTTTTGGAAATATCAGGCTTAAGATGTCTATTAGACATCTAGTTAAAGATGTCAGAAAAGCAGTTGGAGATGCAAGATCAGATAGCAGCAGAGAGATTAGGACAGGTTAGGTAGATTTGAGAATCATCAGCATAGAGATGATACTTACATCCATGGGAGCTGCTGAGATCACCAAGTGAAGTAGTAAGAGAAGAGGACCTAGGACAGAACCCTGAGGGACACCTATGGTTAAAAGAGTCACACAAGTAGTAAGTAGCAGATCTTGGGGTTTTAGTTTGTTTGGTTTTTTGCGGGGCAATGAGGGTTAAGTGACTTGCCCAGGGTTACCCAGCTAGTAAGTGTCAAGTATCTGAGGCTGGCTTCAAGTCCTGTCTTTGACACATACCAGTTTTGTGATCATGAAGAAGTTACTTAACCTCTTAGTAACATAATTCAAGAAAAATGTGAGTTCTGGGGGGGTGCAGGCAGAGTTTCCACATTAGAAGTTCCCTACACCCAGCAAAGCATAAGTATAAGCTAAAAAAACCTCAGCCTTATATAGAACCTTAAGGTTTACTAATAATTTGTATAACAGCGGTCCTAAACAGCAGCTCGATATGTGGCATGGTGGAAAGAGCAGTATGGTAATAGGGTCTGAGTTAGAAAACAAGCTCTGCCGGGCACCTAGGTGGCACAGTGGATAGAGCACCGGCCCTGGATTCAGGAGGACCTGAGTTCAAATCTGACCTCAGACACTTGACACTTACTAGCTGTGTAACCCTGGGCAAGTCACTTAACCCCAATTGCCTCACAAAAAACAAAAAACAAAAAAAGAAAGAGGTATTTACTAATGTATATCATATATATTTTATCATGGCCAACATGGGAATTTATTTTATTTGATTATACATAATTGTAAAAGAGGTTTTCTTTTGCATTTTTCTCAAGGGGAGTGGAGGAAAGGAAGTGGGAGGGAGAGATTGATTGAAAAAATAAAAATATATTCCAAAAAGAGAGAAAATCTGCTCTTTGGGGTTCTACAGATAAACTTGAGATATTATGGTTTCTCTACTCTTCATGAGCCCCCATATGCTGAGCTCCCAAATATCACTTCATCAGTTAACTTCTCAATACCAATCAACTAGTTGACATCAATTAGTTTTTACAGAGAGATATTTACTGAGGTGTAAGGAAAGCCAAAGTATAGAAACCTTCCCCAAAATCTGGAGACATAGTCTTCTCTCTGTATACATTTAGTCACTGGGGTAGTGGCCAGAAATTTAAAATACTACAGAACATTCTTTGGATATGCATCTTAATGCATATGCTTAAGATCCCAAGGAGAAGAGGTTCAAACTTGAAACGCAAAGATACTGAAACATACATATAGAAAATGCATTGTCAGGGGGGTCTTTTCCTTGCATAAAGTCCCCATCCCATCACTTCTGGATGTGACAAAGCTGACAGACAAGCCACTCCTCTGCTTCCCAGATGAGGTATCTCTCTTCACCTTTTCCAAGACAAACTACTCTCACATCTCCTGACACACTGGTCCAGGAGGAAGAGCTGACATACTCCCTACCCACCAGGGTGAATGTTTAACAACCCATTCGGGGTGGGGGGAGGGAATCATACACAACATAATTTTTAAGGTTAATCTGTATTATTATTATTATTATTTTGCGGGGCAATGAGGGTTAAGTGACTTGCCCAGGGTCACACGGCTAGTGTCAAGTGTCTGAGGCTGGATTTGAACTCAGGTCCTCCTGAATCCTGGGCCAGTGCTTTATCCACTGTACCACCTAGCTGCCCTTAATTTGCATAATTAACATTTTTTTCCATCACTTTCTTAAGTCTACACAATCAATAAAACAATAAATCAAGTCCTGATCTGTAGTGTTTGCCAGTTTCCAAGATGTAAATGCTTACACTGAAAATTTAACAACTGGCCCTCTCCAATTATAGCCAGCTCCAGTACAACATTTTCACATCTTCCCTCTGCCACCATCATTCTACAGCCATTCCTCCTCCTTTAAAGTTCACTCCATCCTTTCTATATTCTTCTTGTCATCATCTGGGGACCTCCAGTATCCCTTCTCACCCCAAACCTTGCCCCCTTTGAACATTCTGGCCTCAAATGCCTCAATCTCCTCTCTTCCTGGGATCACTATCTCCAGTCTGCTTCAACCACACAGAGTATCCACACCTCAGACAACCCATCTCCATTAACTTTTTTCATTTATTTCGAATTTCATTTTTCTCCAATTACATGTAAAAACAATTTTAATGTCCATTTTTAAAACTTTGTGCTCCAGTTCTCTTCCTTTCTCCGTGCCCCCCTTAACAGGGCAAGCTATTCAATATAAGTTATACATGTGTAATCAGACTCTCTCTCTCTCTCTCTCTCTCTCTCTCTCTCTCTCTCTCTCTCTCTCTCTCTCTCTCTCTCTCTCTCTCTTTCTCTCTCTCTCCTCTAAGACTAGAATTCCTACCTAAAGCTCTGAGTTCTGACCTCATATAGGAGACAAATATAATGCCCTCAAACCTCCCTGAAGCAACAGGACAAGGACCTGACAAATAATCTCATTTATACAGATGGGATACCCAGCCATGATAGTATAAATCAAGCTTTATTTTATTTGAAGACTAAATTGATTATGCTAACTATGAACAAATCATTTTAAGTGGAAATTCTGAGCCAAAGAATTCTTCACCAAGTCACTGAAAGACCCAGCCTTTGAGAAGAATGTGGCACAGCACTGAGGATTCTATACAACAGTGGAAATGGAGAAATCATACCTACCACAATTTAATCTACCATACCATGAGCCCTCATAGCAACAACTGAACAGCCAGAATTTTAGCTCCATCTTTTTAGCTACAAAGAATCCCAGAGGAAGAACTTAATAATTTCTCAGGCCAATCAGAACTCTTGCATATGTACTGTGATTCGAATTTTAATTCTTTGCATTTTTCCTTAGAAGAATACCAGTCATGTATAGAGGCCATAAGTTCCAGTCTACTATCTACTGGGTGTACATAGAATTCTTTGACTTTTTAAAGATCTTAACCTTGGACCAGCAATGGACAGCAGAAGAATCAAGTCTCTGTCCCAACCCCCATTCCCATGTGAAATAATCGTTTTGTACTGGATTCAAATACATCAGGATCATGCACAAATTTTGAAATGCATTTGGAAGAATAGAATATTTCTTAGGTGTTAGGAGAAGTGCTTTTGGGTATGCATCTTTTTTTGTTTTCAAATGTCACTTTAAAATACAAAGAAAAGGGTGGCAGCTGGGTGGTGTAGTGGATGAAGCACCAGCCCTGGATTCAGGAGGACCTGAGTTCAAATCTGACCTCAGACACTTGAGACTTACTAGCTGTGTGACTCTGGGCAAGTCACTTAACCCTCATTGCCCCATAAAAAAAAAATAATGTCTAAAATACAAATGGGTCCACAAAAGTAGTTTATAAATCTAAGAAAATTCCTTTACCCAGGACCATGGCTATGTATCCTGACACAATTGATTTTCCCCAAGGGTAGGTCTTATGGCCCAGGATCATAGTGGAGGCTATAGAATGAAGTTAGTTTTGGATCAGCAGGAGTGGCTCCAAGGACAATGTGCCGTATCAGGAAATAGGCTAGCTATTGAATATCTCCAGAATGCCCTTTAGAGAAACTTCAGGACTCCCTTCACAACAGCTCCTGGGATTATCTGGTATGAGAATAATTCACAACTATGATATTAACCAATAGTCTCTGCAGGAGTCATTTTCCAGGCAAAAATATTTATGAGAAACCAGGAGGCCCCAAGAAGAGTAGGATATGTTTAGACACCCGCCCTTCCCAAGAGTTCTGAGTCACGTCTAAAAGACCTCAAGTCAGCCTCCAAGAACTTGAGAGGTTTCAACATACCTGCACCCTTATCAATCTTTGGAACTTTTAGAACCCAAGAGATTCAACCAAGGAGGGAGCCAATGTCATAAGCTAAGATCTTCCTCCACCGCCACCCCAAACACACTGAACAAAAAAATGTTGGGACAATTTTTAAATTATATAAGTACATAAATATGTTTTGTTCTTCTTTGTTGGTACTCCAGTAAATACATGCATTGCAATTAACAAAGATTTTGCAGTCCATTAACCTGTAATGGATGTAGCCTTTGGGTATTTTTGAAAACTAAAATTAAAAGAAAAAAATGAACAAACAAATGTATTTATTAATGTAGCTATAAGAATGTGTGTACTATTCTTTAAACAAACTATTAAAATATTTTAAGACACAACCATAACAGCAAAAAATAAATATGTGTGAATTTATGCATCAAACTTCCTTAATAAGTTTATTATCTCCATATCCAAGAGAAACTGAGGAAAAAAGAAAGATCCATCCAATGAAGTCCACCACTGGAGCAGGAGCAGAGACAATACATAGGGTCCAGATTTAGAGTTGGAAGGGACCTTAGAAATCATCAAGTCCAACCTTATTTTACAGATGAGGAAACTAAGGCCCAGAGGTGTTAAGTGACTTGCCTGTACTCACAAAGAGTCTAAGGTAGAGATTTGAACTCCAGTCTTCCTGATTTTTAGTCCAGCATTCTGCTCACCATGTTACCTCTCATGCTCTAGAGCTAATAGCTAATAAGCCCTTAGGGCAAGACCATCCATTTGACGGTAATAATGGAAAATTGCCAGCACTTTCAGGGTTGCACCTAATTTGCACAAAAGAATTATAGCAGTTCTATTATCCTTCAGGCACTCGTATAAATGTAGGGTTTCCAGGACTAATCAGGAAATGCTCCAAGCCTGACTCAAACAACCTGATGTAATGCTCTTTTAACCCGATGTAACGGTCCCTCAAGAAAATTGTCAAATAGGCATAGTTTACCTCTATGTTGAAATTTTCACCCCTTCTCTCTAAGCATTCCCCCTCCCCTGGCCAGTCCCATTTTAATGTTCCATCATGGGTAAGGGTTTAAAGGGTGATGACTCCCCCTTCCTAGGGATCATTTGTATTTTTATATGGAGCCCAAAGCTCAAAGGAATGAAGCTATATTTGTGAAATGACAGTAGGAAAAATAGTTGGGTTGGGGAAAACAGCTGTAGACATGCCTTTGAATTCTACAACACAGGCAAGTGACTCATTTTACTTACATGGCAGCCTAGTCTGTTCGCTATTACATGGAAGTAAACTGGAACATCTTACTTTTTCTTAACTGAGCTATTTTCTTCTCCTCAGGCCCTGATAGAGAGGTAATATCACTTGTAATTTCAACCTGGCCTTCTCCCCTACAGGAAAATTGTAACAATCACAAAGAGCAAAGGCTTATGTTCTCATGGGTAGCATCATCCAACAGGCACAGCTGGTCCATAATCTTGGTAGAATGAACACTCTTGTCAGGTCCATGGGGAATCCCACAAGCAGAGTTTCAGATTCAGACACGTAGTCTGGCCTAGAAATAAATTCTGCTTACTTCCATGATGAACCTCCTGAAGGTTTAAGGAGGAACAGGGAATCATTTGGGAGGGAAGGGCTATGTGTGACCCAGTTGCTTCAGTAACATCCTTCATCATTGCTATCTAGAGCACTCCCCACCAAAGGTTGGCATTTTCTATCCTTGTCTGCTCCTGCTAGGCCTGCAACTGGGTGGTGTGTTCTGGAAAACCATCTCCTTCCACTTTCTATATCTTTCATGATTGGACTGGTCCCCTCCATATTAATGGTTAGCTCAGTAGAAAAAGAGGTGGGGAAGTTGTTGACAGAGATGTATTTTCATTGGGACAAAAATAGTTTAGAAGGAAGAGTGGAGGTAATTTAAAGAATGGTATCACCACACATGTGTAGTTGTGCCAAGAAAGTGGTAGTATGATTTTTCATCTCTAGGGATTGAGGACAGAAGATGAACCCCATGAGAAGGTCACCACAGTAATAAAATTGGAGAGAATGGTGGTCTAAATAACATCATTCCATTTTGGACTGACATAGAAGTGCATAAGTAAGGCTTTTGCCACAGGGAAGAAACATGGTTTTGCCATATAGAGGCTTGGGCTGACAAAGAATAGAAGAATCTGGGAGGAAAATAGTCCTCTTGGAAAGGATCATGGCAGGGCAAAGATCCATTAACCCTATGCGACTTATTATTCTGGTTGTTATGGTTGAGCAAACAAGATGTTGGGGGTAGATAGAGGTTAATAGTCAAGGTTAAATCCACACATGTCAGTGGTTAATAGGGAGGTATGAATTGGAGAAAGCAAGAAATAAGCAGGGTCTTTAACAGGGAGATTGAAGGGCAAACACAAAGGTATAAATCCAAATAGATATCAAAGAATCTCTCTTTGTGTGTGTGTGTGTGTGTGTGTGTGTGTCTGTCTGTCTGTCACAAAGACACACACATACACACACACCAACTCATGAATAATCAGGAATAAGAACCAATAGAACAGCCATCATCCCAGAGGTGTTAATATTCCAAATCTACTTTTAAAGATACCTGCTCACTCTTCTTATTGTGACAAAGAACTGGGAATTAAGGAGGTACCATCACTGGAGAATGGCTGAATAAATTCTGGTATACAAATGTAATGGAATACTATTGTGCTATTGGAAAAACTGGCCAGAATTAATGGGTATTTTTTAAAATCCATCCAATTTTTTCAATATAAAAGTTCAAATCAAAGTCAACAAAAGGGGAATGAATACAGTGAATTCCTTCAAGCTGGTTATGAATGCAGCACAATTATTTAATATACAAGTACACATTGAATCTCAGGGTAGGCTCATAATTTGTTCCATCTTGCTGCTTGTTGCAGTTAACATGAAGTGTGTAAACTGGAAGTTAAATAATCTTTTTGTGGAAGTTAAAAGTACCATAGAGTGTTATATTTTTCAACACTATTAAATTAAGTACAAAGCAATTGCAATGCTTAAAAGATGGAAATGATTTGACAGGAGATGTAGAGAGGGTTGTTGGAAATTTTCAATAATTACACTAAAATATAACTCTCTTCATTTTTGTATTATCTCTCATTTTTAAAGTGAAATACATGAAAATACTAGTCCTTTGTGATAAATAAATACCTATTTGAGAGAGAAAATCCACTGAAACATCTGAAACTAGTGGAAGCAAATACAATAGAGATAGTTTAAGTAACAGAAAGACAGAAACACAAAGTAGAAATCCTAACTTTTAAAATTATGATTTGTGATGTTTATTAGTGGGATTCACAAATGCTATTATTGGTAGAAAGAGAAGACGGATGTGTTTGCTCTAGTTGTTTGCAACATGAAAAGACAGTGCTTAGCACAGTGCCTAGAACATAGTTGTGGTTGTTTAGTACATTTTTCAGTCATGTCCAACTCTTCTTGACCCCATTTGGGGTTTTCTTGGCAAAGATGCTGGAGTGGTTCACCATTTCCTTCTCCAGCTCATTTTACAGATGAGGAAACTGAGGCAATCACGGTTAAGTGACTTGCCCAGGGTCACATAACTACTTAGTGTATGAAGCTGGATTTGAACTAAGGAAGATAACTCTTCCTGCCTCCAGGCCCAGCTCTCTATCCACTGTGCTACCCAAATGCCCTAGGAACATAGAAGGTAGTTAATAAATGTTTATTAATTAAATCAATAACTGTGCTAAATGCTGAGGATACAAAAAGAAGCAAAAGATTAATTGACTGATTGTTGATTGAAATGGAAAAAATGGAAATGACATCTTTTAAAAATATATCTGTAGACTATATTGGCAAAATGAGAATTTTTTCCAAAGAAAAGTGACTGCTTTTAATAAGCTAAAACAAACTTTAGAAAAAAGCCTGCCAACAAAAGAGGGAAAGGATTGCTTATATCACAGGATTGCTTAGAACTACTAAACATGGGGGCAGCTAGGTGGCACAGTGGATAAAGCACTGGCCCTGGATTCAGGAGTTCCTGAGTTCAAATCCGGCCTCAGACACTTGACACTTACTAGCTGTGTGATCTTGGGCAAGTCACTTAAACCCCACTGCCCTGCAAAAAAAAAAAAAAAAAAAAAAGAACTGCTAAACATAAAAAACTACATTGAGTAGGATAAACATTGGTACAAACTGTAACTATTGAGAGGTCATTATTGATCTAATTCTTGATATCAGATCATTATTATTTTTTTTTTGCTCAGGGCAATGGGGGTTAAGTGACTTGCCCAGGGTCACACAGCTAGTAAGTGTCAAGTGTCTGAGGCTGGATTTGAACTCAGGTACTCCTGAATCCAGGGCCAGTGCTTTAACCACTGTGCCACCTAGCCACCTCCAATATCAGATCATTATTGATCATTAGATTGTAAGCTCCTTAAGGGCATGGACTGTCTTTTGCATCTTTTTGTATCTCCAGCACTTAATACAGTGCCTGGAAATTAGTGGGTGCTAAATAAATGTTTATTAATTGATTGATATAGTTATAATGACGTAGAAATTTTATGCAGATGGTTCTACTTGATATACTTTAGGGTAAAGGAGAATCACTCATATGTCTGAAATAGATCTTTGTAATAAGTTTCAAAACTAAAATCACCCTATTTTGCATTGCAAGTGGACAAAGCAACAAATATAGCTTACTCAAATGGATTTGTGATTTCATTAATTCAGGAATTTCCTCCAATTGCAGATCACAATCCATAGATAATCCATTCTGTGGTACTCTTGCCCAATGCTCTCCCAGAATTTTGATATAGGGTGTCCACCCAATGTTCTAGGGACCCTTCTCTCTTTCCCCTGACATTTTCAAGTTAGCAATGAAGCAGCAGGACTGCCTGTCTGTCAAATCTGGTTCCTAATCATCTTCTCCTCTCCTCTCCTCATATCATTTTTCAATGTCATCTTTTTCTCCTATTCTTCTGAGTACTTCATTAGAGACCAAGTGGATGAAAAATGTCTTACTGCCCTTATTTCAACAAACATTTGAATGGATACCATATAGAATTTGTCCATTAGTATGTTCCATTACAGATGGACAATGAATTGTATCCAAATCATACTTCACAGCTTGATCACACCCGTTATACACTACCCTCTGTCCAATACCAATACAGGTAAAATATTAGTATTGATAAGATCCTTTGTTTTCATGGAAAGGTTGGAATCAGTAAAGGAGTTTTGTAATTTTCTAAAGTCAACCTGGCCTTAAAGAACAATTAATTCCAATACTATGCAAACTATTTGGAAAAATAGGTAAAGGAGTTCTACCAAATTCCTTTTATGACACAAATATGGTTTTGATACCTAAACCAGGCAGAGCCAAAACAGAGAAAGAAAATTATAGACCAATTTCCCTAATGAATATTGATGCAAAAATCTTAAATAAAATATTAGCAAGGAGATTACAGCAAGTGATCACCAGGATAATACACTATGACCAGGTGAGATTTATACCAGGAATGTAAGGTTGGTTCAACATTAGAAAAGCTATTAATATAATCAACCACATCAATAACAAAACTAACCAAAATCATATGATTATCTCAATAGATGCAGAGAAAGCATTTAATAAAATACAATACTCATTCCTATTAAAAACACTAGAGAGTACCTAGTGTGATGGACTATATTCTTCTCACCAATGCAATGGTACAGAAGAGTTCCAGGGAACTCATGATAGAAGAGGATCTCCAAATCCAAGAAAAAAAAAAGAAAGAAAGAACTGTGGAGTACAGATGCTGATTGAACCATATTATTTCTTTTGTTTTGGGTGCTGTTGGTTTTTTTTTCTTTCTATTTTGAGGTTTTGCATCACTGCTCTGATTCTTTCTCTTGTAACAGGATTAATGCAGAAATAGGATTAATGTTATTAAGTGTATATATATATATGTGTGTGTGTATATATCTATATCTATATCTATATGTATAGAGATATATAGATATAACCTATATCAGATTACCTGCTGTCTAGGGGAGGGGGGAGGGAGGGGTGGGAGGGAGAAAAATCTGAAATTGTAAAGCATGTATAAACAAAAGTTGAGAACTATCTTCACATGTAATGGAAAAAATAAAATACCTCATACATTAAAAAAAAACACTAGAGAGCATAGGAAAAGGTGGAGCATTCCTTAAAATAATAAGCAGTATCTACCTAAAACCATCAGCAAACATTCTGTGTAACAGGGATAAGTTAGAGGCATTCCCAATAAGATCAGGGGTGAAACAGGGATGTCCATTATCACCTCTATTATTTAATACTGTACTAGAAATGTTAGCTATAACAATAAGAGAAGAAAAAGGAATTAAATGAATTGGAATAGGCAAGGAGGAAACAAAACTTTCGCTCTTTCTTTGCAGATGATATGATGGTATACTTAGAGAATCCTAAAGAATCAACTAAAAAACTGATGGAAACAACTAACAACTTTAGCAGAGTTAGAGGATATAAAATAAACACACATAAAACATCAGCATTTCTATACATGACCAACAAAGCTCAGCAGCAAGAGCTAGAAAGATAAATACCATTTAAATTAACGATAGACAATATAAAATACTTGGGAGTCTACCTTCCAAGACAAACCCAGGAACTCTATGAACACAATTACAAAACACTTTTCACACAAATAAAATCAGATCTAAATAATTGGGAAAATATCAATTGCTCATAGATAGGCCAAGCTAATATAATAAAAATGACAATTCTACCTAAATTAATTTACCTATTCAATGTCATACCAATCAGACTACAAAAAATTATTTTATAGAGTTAGAAAAAATAATTTAAAAATTCATCTGGAAAAACAAAAAGTCAAGAATATCAAGAGAACCAATGAAAAAAATGCACAGGAAGGTACCCTAGCTGGACCAAATTTGAGGCTAGACTACAAAGCGGCAGTCATTAAAACTATTTGGTACTAGCTAAGAAATAGAGTGGTGGATCAATGGAATAGGTTAGACACAGGAGACACAGTAGTAAATGACTATAGTAATCTACTGTTTGATAAACCCAAAGATTCCAGCTTCTGAGATAGGAACTCAGTATTTGACAAAAACTGCTGGGAAAACTGGAAGATAGTATGGCAGAAACTAGGCATAGACCAACATCTTACACCTTGTACAAAAATAAGGTCAAAATGGGTTCAAAATTTAGACATAAAGGGTGATACCATAGATAAATTAGGAGAGGAAGGAATAGTTTACCTCTCAGATCTATGGAGAGAAACACAATTTACATCCAAACAAGAGATAGAGAGTATTATGAAATACAAGATGTTAGACTTTGATTACATTAAATTAAAAAGCTTTTGTACAAACAGAAGCAATGCAGCCAAAATTAGAAGGGAGAAACAAAACTGAGAAACAATTTTTACAGCCAGAATTTCTGATAAAGGCCTCGTTTCCAAAATATATTGGGAACTAAATCAAATTTATAAGAATCCAAGTCATTCCCCAATTGAGAAATGGTCAAAGGAAATGAACAGGCAGTTTTCTGATGAAGAAATCAAAGCTATCTATTGCCATAGGAAAAAATGCTCTTGGGGCAGCTAGGTGGCACAGTGGATAGAGCACTGGCCCTGGAGTCAGGAGTACCTGGGTTCAAATCCGGCCTCAGACGCTTAACACTTACTAGCTGTGTGACCCTGGGCAAGTCACTTAACCCCAATTGCCTCACTAAAAAATTAAAAATTAAAATAAATTAAAAATTAAAATTAAAAAATGCTCTATATCGCTATTGATTAGAGAGATGCAAATTAAAACAACTCTGAGGTACCACCTGACACCTATCATATTGTATAATATGACAAAAAAGGAAAATAATAAATGTTGGAGAAGCTGTGGAAAAATTGGAACACTAATGCATTGTTGGTGGAGTTGTGAACTGATCCAACCATTCTGGAGAGAAGTTTGGAACTATGCCCAAAGGGCTATAAAGCTGTTCATACCCTTTGATCCAGAAATACCACTTTCAGGTCTTTTTCCCAAAGAGATCATAAAAAAGAGAAAAGGACCCACATGTACAAAAATATTTATAGCTGCTCTTTTTGTGGTGGCAAGGAATTGGATGGAAAGTGAGGGGTTGCCCATCAACTGGGGAATGGCTGAACAAGTTGTGGTATATGAATGTAATGGAATACTATTGTGCTATAAGAAATGATGAGTACGAGGAGTTCAGAGAAACCTGGAAGGACTTACATAAACTGATACTGACTGAGAAGAACAGAACCAGGAGGACATTATTCACAGTAACAGCAACAGCAACATTGTGTGATGAACAATGGGGATAGACTTGGCTCTTCTCAGCAGTGCAACAATCCAAAACAGTTTCAAAGAACTCATGATAGAAAGTGTTCTTAACATGCAGAAAAAAGAACTGTGAATTATGAATGCAGATTGAACCACACTGTTTCTACTTTTGGACTGTTTCTTTTTTCCTTCTTTTTTGAGGTTTTTCCCTTGTGCTCTGATTCCTCTTTCACAAGATAACTAATGTAGAAATATGTTTAATGTGATTGTACATATACAACCTATATCACACTGCTTTTCATCTTGGGGAGGAGGGAGGGAAGGGGGGATGGAAGAAAAAAATTTGGAACTAAAAATCCTGTGAAAACAAATGGTGAAAACTATCTGTATATGTAACTGGAAAATAATGAAATACTAAAAAAAAAAAAAGTCATCCTGGCCAATTTTCCTCCTCTTGTCCAAATCTGGATCCCACTAATCATTCATCTGTACTATCTGTCTCAGATATATGTATTAATGGACAAGCTCTAAATGGTGTCCATTCAAATGTATGTTGAAATATGGACAATAAGACAGTCTTCATCCACTTGGTCTTTCTTGTGTGGATGTATGGGCCAAACTGAACATTCTTTTCTAGGAGGCTCTGTATTTAAAGATGCTCCTTTTATCTCATGTGTGCAGTATGTCATTAAATACTAATCTTGGGGCAGCTAGGTGGCGCAGTGGATAGAGAACCAGCCCTGGAGTCAGGAGTACCTGAGTTTAAATCTGGCCTCAGACACTTAACACTTACTAGCTGTGTGACCCTGGGCAAGTCACTTAACCCCAATTGCCTCACTAAAAACACAAAACAAAACAAAACAAAACAAAACAAAACAAAACAAAACAAAAAAACAACTAATCTTAGGGAATATTTCTGCTTTGCAAAGCTATCGATTAAGAGAAATTTTCAATATAACTAATGGATTTTAAAAATGAGAATAATATAATTTGAGAAAATTTTATTGGCCTTTGCATTGATGAAACTTAGTCAATTTCAGGATGAAATGAAAACTTATAACCATAGTTAAAATTTTGACTTCTTATGCAATTTGGACAAATTGAATAATTTGGAGGAAATCACTTGTATTGGGAAATATGAAGAATTATATACATTTTTTCAAGTTGTCATAAAACATTCAACCATAAAAAAGACCATTAAGGGGCAGCTAGGTGGTACAGTGGATAGAGCACGGGCCCTGGAGTCAGGAGTACCAGAGTTCAAATCCGGCCTTAGACACTTAACACACACTTACTAGCTGTGTGACCCTGGGCAAGTCACTTAACCCCAATTGCCTCACTAAAAAAAAAAAAAAAAAGACCATTAAACAAAAAATACTTACAAAATTATATGACTATGAGAGTAGAACATAGAACAATTCTACATTATTGCAAAACATAACAGCTTTCTTATGCCAAAATATTCTGGAGAGTGCTTGAGTTAAGAAAATAAATTGTTGTTTTTTCTTATTGATTATAATATAGATGAAACAAATACATTTAACAAAAAATTCCCATATATGTGTATATATATATATATATATATATATATATATATATATATATATATATATATATATATATATACGGGATATTTTTGAAAAAGTGAAGAATTTAAATAAATGAATGCAAGGCCTTCAAATTCATACTCTGCAAAAGACAAAGTGAATGAAAAAAATTTTGAAAGAGATATGAATGATAAGTTTACAAAAATTTTATCTTTATGTTTCCCAATATAAAAATACCTGCCCCACAAATAAAATGGAAGGAAAGACTTGTTTCTTAATCACTTGACTAATCTAGAAAATCAATTATTTTCTACTTGAAAGATTTAGATAGTTTGAAATATGAATGGAGGAGAAAGCCATTTGCCATTGACAATATGATACATTTGTTCTTATTCAATATTTGAAACAGAAAATCTTATTTTGTTGTTTTTTGCTACTGGAGAAAAGAGTTATCTAGTTTATCAAAAAAAGTCATGCAAATTTTACCTCCATTCATCATATTCTGTTAAAATTCAAATTTATGATACCTTAACCCAGCCATATCTATTACAACATTTGTTAAATGTTTTATTGCTGGGGGCAGAGCCAAGATGGTAGATGAAAGATATTAAACACACAGAACTCCTGATACAATTACCCCAAAAACAGCAATAAAAGAACCCTTGGAGCAGAAAAACCCACAAAAATACAGCCTGAGATTATTTTCCAGCCATAGACAGATTAAAGGGGGCCTTGCTGGGTTTTTGATAAAGTCCAACCCCTCGATTTTGCTGATAGATACCCAAAGCATGCTGCACCAGAGGAACTTAACCCCTAAGCCTCTGAATCAGCTACAGCACCAGCGTCTTCTGGAACTGAGATTTCAGTCAGGTGAGAAGGCTGAACGGCTGGCTTGGGGGGAAAGTACAGGGGTGTCAGCAGGACCGAGGGAGGAATTCAGCTGTCCTTCCCCAGTGGGGAACCTGAGTGGCAGGAGGCCCAAGTAGGGGAGGGATGTAGGCTTGTCAAAGCTAAGAACCACACCACAGAAAGCTTTGCTGGTTGGTTGGTTAGTAAGTAGGCTTGAGGTTATCTTTGCACCAGAGAACAGGCCAGGCAAGAGAAAAACCTGCCCTCCCTCAAACCAAAACACCTGGGACCCTCTGAAGCTGGGAACAGTAGTGTAGTCTAGAAGCAGGGGCCCCCCGTAGGGAGTTAAAAGTTAAGTAAAAGATGGCAGGATGAGCAAGCAAAAAAAGTTTAGAATTATAGACAGTTTCTTCAGTGACAAGGAAGATCAGGGTGCACCCTCAGAAGAAGATAACAACCTCAGGGCCCCTACATCCAAAGCTTCCAAGAAAAATATGAACTGATCTCAGGCCATGGAATTTCTCAAAAGGGACTTTGAAGAGAAAGTAGGAGAGATAGAAGGAAGATGTAGAGAGAGGGAGGAAAGAATGGAAAGAGAAATGAGAATGATGCAGGAAAGTAATGAAAAAAAGTCAACAGCTTGAAAAGTCAAATGGAAAAGGAGAAAAAAAGTTGTCTGAAGAAAATAATTGCCTAAGAATTAGGATTGAACAAATGGAGGATAGTGACTTTATGAGAAATCAAGACATAGTAAAGCAAATCCAATTGAATGAAAAAATAGAGGGCAATGTGAAATATCTCCTTGGAAAAACAACTGACCTGGAAAATAAATCCAGGAGAGATAATTTGAAAATCACTGGACTAACTGAAAACCAGGACCAAAATAAGAGCCTAGACATCATCTTCCAAGAAATGGTAAGTGGAAATTGCTCTGATATTCTAGAAGCAGAAGGTAAAATAGAAATTGAAAGAATCCACCAATCACCTTCTTAAAGAGATCCCAAAAAGAAAACCTCCAGGAATATTATAGTCAAATTCCAGAGCTCCCAGGTCAAGGAGAAAATATTGCAAGCAGCTAGGAAAAAAGAATTAAAATACTGTGGAGCTCCAATAAGGATAAAGCAAAATCTAGCAGCTTCTACATTAAAGGACCGAAGGGCATGGAATATGATATTCCAGAGGGCAAAGGAACTGGGACTTCAGCCAAAAATCACATATCCAGCAAAACTGAGTATAATTTTTCAGAGGCAAAAATGGGATTTCAATGAGAAAGAGGTCTTTCAAGCATTTGTGATGAAAAGACCTGAATTGAATAGAAAATTTGACTTTCAAATACAAGACCCTGGAGAAGCATAAAAAGGTAAACAGGAAAAAGACTTCATGAGAGATATTAAAAGATCGAGCTGTTTACATTCTTACATGGGAAGATAATACTTCAAACTCATAAGAACTATCTCAGTAAGGAATTCACAGAAGACACAGGTCTGAACTGAATATGAAGGTATGATATCTGTAAAGCATTTATGTTTTGTTCTTTGTGGGGCAGACAGGGTGGGGTGTCTTATGTCTGGGGCCAGATTTGGGCTTGGGACATCCTGGGTCCAGGGCTGGTGCTTTTTCCACTGTGCCACCTAACTAATCTATGATGACATCATTAAAATAGGGTTGAGGTGTAGAAGGAATAGACTGGGGGAGGGAGAAGTGGAGAGATGGTCTGGGGAGAGGTAGTTCACATGAAGGAAACAAGAAAAAAGCTTATGGAGGGGAGGAGAAGAGGGGGAAGGAGTTGGGGAGTGGATGAACCTTAATATCATCAGAATTGGCTCAAAGAAGGACTAACATACAGACTCAAGTAGGTATAGTAATATATTTTTGTCCTGAGGGAAGGGAGGGAGATAAGGTTGGGAGGGGAGAAGGGAAAGAGGGAAGGGCAAATTGGGGGAGAGAGCAGTAAAAAGCAAAACACTTTCAAGGAAGATGAAGATGTTCTGCATTATTGCACAAGTACAACATATTGAATTGCTTGATCTCATAGGGAGGGTTGAGGAGGGAGGGAGGAAGAAAAATTTAGAACACAGAATTAGCTCAGGGACCTTGATCTCATCGGAGTGGGCTCATGGAGGGAATAGCTTTCATACTCAATTGGGAGGAGTAATCTATTTAACCCTGCAGAAAAGTAGGAGAGGAGGAGGATAAGGAAGGAAGGGTGAAAAAAGGGAGTGCAGAGTCGGGGAGAGGATAGTCAGAAGTAAAACACTTTTGAGGAGGAATAGGTAAAAAGAAGATAGAGTAAATGTCATGGGAAGGGAGTGGGATGGAGGGAAATAGTTATGATGATTGATTATGATGGCAAAATGTATGGTACCTACTTTGCTGGGCTTTTATGAAGAAAATTCTCTGTCAAGCTTAAGTTACTATGTACAGATTATGATGAACAGGATACTATCAGAAAAACCTGGAAAGACGTACATGAACTGAAGCAGAGTGAAATGTACTGTATACAAAATAACAGCAATAGTGGGTGATGATCTGCTGGGAAGTATGTCGTTATTTTCAGCAAGGCAATGATCCAATATAACCCTGAAGGACTTATGAAGATTGTAGCCCATCTGCAGAGAAAGAACTGATAGTATCTGGAAACAGATGGAAACACATTTTTAAATTTTTTTTCTTTTCCTCTTTGACAATTCCTTAATCTGAAGTTTGGAGTTTTTTCTACTGTTTTCTCTCACAACTAGCTAATATGGGGATTTTTCCATGACTACTCATGTATAACTTATTTTGAATTGCTTGAGTTCTTGTGGGTGGGGGGTGGGAATGGAGGGAGGAAGAGAAGTTGAAACACAAAGTTTTTTTAAAATTATGTTAAAATTTGTTTTTACATATATTTTGGAAAATAAAATTCTATTCAAAGCAAAAAAAAAAGGTAAACAGGAAAAAAACATTACGGACATTAAAAGGTTAAACTGTTTACATTCTTACATGAGAAGATAATACTTCCAACTCATAAAAACTTTCTTAGTAAGGAATACACAGAGGACACAGGTCTAAAATGTATATGAAGGGATGATATCTGTAAAGCATTCATTTTTTGTTTATACTTGTTCTTTGTGGGGCAAACAGGGTGGGGTGTCTTATATCTGGGGCTGGATTTGGGCACGGGGCCTACTGGTCCAGGGCTGGTGCTTTGTCCACTGTGTCACCTAGCTAACCCATGATGACATCTTTAAAATAGGGTTGAGGGGTAGGAGGAATAGAATGGGGGAGGGGAAAGAGAGAGGTGGAATGGGGAGAGGTAGCTCACATGAAGGAAACAAGAAAAAAGCTTATGATGGTGAGGGGAAGAGGGGGAAGGAATAGGGCAGTGAGTGAACCTTACTATCATCAGAATTGACTCAAAGAGGGAATAATATACATACTCAAGTGTGTATGGTAATATATTTTTGCCCTGTGGAAAAGTGGGTGGGGATGGAGATAAGGTGGGGTGGGAGAAATGGGGAAGAAAGGAAGGGAAGTTTGGGGGAGGAAGTTGAAAAAAGCAAAATGCTTTCAAAGAAGGTGAAGATGTTTTGCATAATAGCACATGTATGACATATATCAAATTGCTTGATTTCATAGGGAGAGTTGAGGAGGGAGGGAGGAAGAAAAATTTAAGAAAACAGAATTAGCTCAAAGACCTTAACCTCATCAGAGTGGGCTCAAGGAGGGAATAACACACACACCCAACTGGGAGGAGTGACCCTACAGAAAAGTAAGATGGGAAGAGGATAAGGAGGAAAGGGTGAATGAAGGGAGGGTAGAGCGGGGGAGGGGGCAGTCAGTTGCAAAACACTTTTGAAGATAAATAGGGCAAAATAAGATAGAAAATAGAGTAAATATCATTGGAAGGCAATAGAATGGAAGGAAATAGTTATGATGATTGACTACAATGGCAAAACATCTGGTACCTACTCTGCTGAGCTATTGTGAAGAAAATTCTTTATCAAGTTTAAGGTATATAAAAGTTGTGATGAACAGGATGCTATCAGAAAAACCTGGAAAGAGCCACATGAACTGAGGCAGAGAGAAATGTACTGTATACAAAATAACAGCAATAGTGTAAGATGATCTGCTGGGAAGCACATGGTTGTTTTCAGCAAGGCAATGATCCAATATAACTCTGAAGGACTTAGGAAAATTGCAATACACCTACAGAAAAAGAACTTATGGTATCTGAAAACAGACTGAAGCACATTTTTTTTGACAACTCCTTAATCTGAAGTATTGTTTTTATCTGTTTTCTCTCACAACCTAGCTAATGTAGAGATGTTTTCCATAACTATTCATGTATAACTTACATTGACTTTCTTGAGTTCTTGGGGTGGGGGGGTGGGGGGGAAGGGAGGGAGGTAGAGAAGTTGGAACACAAAGTTTTTTTTTTTGTTGTTGTTTTTGTTTTTTTGTTTTCTTTGCGGGGCAATGGGGGTTAAGTGACTTGCCCAGGGTCACACAGCTAGTAAGTGTCAAGTGTCTGAGGCCGGATTTGAACTCAGGTACTCCTGACTCCAGGGCCGGTGCTTTATCCACCTCGCCACCTAGCCGCCCCCCACAAAGTTTTTTTTAAAAATTGACTTCAAAATTTGATTTTACATGTAATTTGGAAAATAAAATTCTAAACAGAAAAAATGTTTTATTGCTGATCCTTTTCTTTATCTATGTCACTGCCATTTCTTATTGACTTTATTCTCCCACATACTTATTTGCTATAAATAAATATAATCAAGTAAAGCAAAGATATTGGCCATTTCTGAAAATATTTGTTTCATTCTATACCCCATAATTCACTGTGTTTCTGCAGAGAGATAAGAAGCTTGCTTTGCCACCAATTCTCATGTTTTATCACTATATTGTTTGGAGTTCCAAAAACTTTCTCTGTTGTTTTCTTTATGTTATAATGGCCATCGTATACTATTTTCCTAGCTCAGTTTACTTAGCTCTGCACCTTTCTAAGTGTATCTGAATTATTCATATTTTTCATTCCTTCTGTGCAACAATACTCCATTATATTAATATACCAGAATTTGTTCAGCTGTTCCACAGTCAAAGGGCAGCTAACTTGCCTTCCAGTTCTTGGCTACTATGAAGAATTACTATAAATATTTTTGTATATATGGATTCTCCTCCTCTGCCTTTGACCCCACCTTGAATTATATTCCTAGTAGTGATATTACTGGGTCAAAGGTCATAATCACTTTCTCAGAGAACAATGAACTAAAGAAATAAGAAAGAGAAAAGTTAGGTTTTAAATACGGGAGGAAGGATTAGGAAATGTCATAGAAAGGGCACATGTACGGCCAGGGAACAGGTTAAGAAAACTTTGAAGCAAGAGGCAGCATGGTAAGAAGGAAAGAACATCAAACCAAGAATCAGAAGAATCTTGGGCTCTGACAATTAATTATGACCTTGAACAAGTCAGAACCTCTTTGCCTCAGCTTTTTCTTCAATAAAATTGAGATAATAATAATAATTATCTGTTGTGAGGATCAAATGACATAATAAACATAAAGTACTTCATAAACTTTAAAATACTATATGTGTCGCTGTGTGACCCTGGGCAAGTCACTTAACCCTAATTGCCTCACTAAAAAAACAAACAAACAAACAAACAAAAAATACTATATGTGTCAGCTATTTCATGATGATATGCTTATCAAATTTGTAGTTCTTTAAAATGTTTTTTTATTTTTATAATTGACTCCAATCTATTTTGCCTCTCACTAAACTCATCATCTTTTAATTATCCCTTCCCTCAGCTGTGAAAGATGCAACAATATCCTGTCTTCAAGTTTTTCTATGTCATGTTTGGAGAGTTGATTAATTTGGTATTTATTATGGTTGCTGTTTTTCCTCCTTTGTACTTGAAAAGGACAAATGACATCACAGTGTTAGTGTGTGTTTGACTGTGGTTGATCAATCGAATATGAACTTGGAAGGCTCTTCCACAGACTGTGCACAAATAGTCCATATGAACATTTGGGGTGGAGATGTCTTTAGATTTACACATATCACATTTCTTTTGAGCTACTGCAACTCTGTTTTGCTCATAGAACAAAGAGCCTTCTTTGATGTGACATGCTATGCATGCATGCCTTTGCCAGCATCTCCCATGTCTCACAATTGATACTGAGGTTCTTCAGAGACCTTGAGAGTGTCCTTGTATCACTTCTTCTGACCTCCATGTGATCACTTGTCTTGTGCAAATTCTTCATAAAATAGTCTTTTAGATAAATGTGTTTGGCATACATGTGGCTATTCCATCAGAGTTGTGCTCTCTGAAGTAGAGTTTGAATGTTTGACAGTTCGGCTAGAGAGAGGACCTCAATGTCTAGTTCCTTATCTTGCCAGGTAATCTTCAGAATCTTCCTAAGACAATCAAAATGGAAGCGGTTCAATTTCCTGGCATGGCTCTGGTAGACTGCTCAGGTTTCACAAGCATACAACAATGAGGTCAATACAATGGCTCTGTAGACCTTCAGTCACTTCTCTTCCATGATTTCTTTCAGAGCCTTCCAAATGCTGAGTTAGCTCTAGCAATGTGTCTGTCCACCTCATCAACCATATGGAGAGCTCAATGTAAGTGACCTCATTCATAGCATTCAAAATTTCTTAATTTGCTGTAATCAGTGATTCCACATATGGATGGTATGATGCTGGCTGGTAGATAACCTCTGTTTTCTTGATGTTGGTTATCAGGCCAAAATCAGCACAAGCAACAGGCAGAGAATCCATACATAATCTGTTGCAGCTCAGCTTCAGAGGCTGCTTTGAGTGCACAATCATATGTGAACAAAAAGTTGTGCATCATCTCTCCCTCGAGTTTAGTCTTAGCTTGTATCCTTTTCAAATTATATAGTTTACCATTAGTATGGTACCTGATCTTGATATCATTTTTGTCCTTGTTGAAGGCATCTGACAACATTTCAGCAAACATCATGCCAAAAAGCATGGGAACAAACACACAGCTTTACTTCACTCCATTAGTGTCTGGGAAAGCAGAAGAGTATCGTTCATATCCAGAACCTATGCAAGCATGCCATTGTGAAACTGACATATAATGCTGATGGCACTTCTCTAGGCAACCAAATATTGTCACGATCTTCCACAAGCCCTCACAACTGACAATATCAAAGGTCAGGTCAATGAGCATTGTCTACAGACCCTCTGTTCTGCTCCTGGCATTTCCCCTGAAGTTGTCAGGCAGCAAACACCATGGCCACCATTCCTCAGCCATTTCTCAAGTCACGCTGGCTCTTGGGTAGATGACCATCTTCCAGGTGAAGGCTCAGCCTATTAAAGAGGACTCTGGCAAGACTCTTGCCAACAAGAGAGAAGCCCATTCCCCACCACCCCCTCCATGATCGTCACTGGGCAACCTATTTCCTTTTCCTTTATAGAGATTAACCATGGAGTCATCTTTGATCTCCTGGATGATAACCTCCTCTGGCTATATAACCCAAGAAATTTCTGTCAACTTCTGTATGAGCAGAAGCACCCCTGCCTTATAAATCTCTTCTGGGACAGAATCAGTGCTGGGCACTGTGCCACACGAGAAGAGCCTAATGGCATTTAATATCTTTATCTTGGTTGGAGCTTCATCTCAAGAGAGATTGTCTACAACCTGAGGCTTGTCAATGGCTTCAGCACTGATTGATGATGGTCTGTTGAGAACACTATGGAAGTGCTCAATCTGTCTCTCCAGGATCATGTCCTTATCACTGATCAGTGTGGCTTCATCAGTAATGAGTAGTTAAGATTTACCAGAGGTCTTTGGCCCATAGTCCTTGACCTGTGTGAACTGGATTTAACTGAGGCTGAGTTGCCCAAAGTCGTCAGCCTTACTCTCTCTTCTAGAGTCGTCAAAGTCCAATGGCGAGACAAAAGCCAAGACAACTGGTGATGGCCCAGGATGCAGTGGATAACTGTGACATATTTGATGTCTGACCAAGTTCTAAGAATTGCACAATGACTGCTTCTGCAGCCTACGTGGCCCACGGGAACAAATTGCTCTCATCTGTCCATGCCACCAGGGGAAGTCTTCACATGCTTGGGGGAGACACCCCCCTAGCTTACCAATGAATTCGAGACCCTTCAGTTACCCTCAACCTGGTTTAGATTGTCTGCTGAGACAGTTTTACTAGGGTGTGGCCACTGCACATGCTACAGCTTCTTGGAGCCATAGGTGAGAGTTGGGTGACAGGTGACCAAAGGTGGATGAGCAGCCCCCAAAAGGGCTCAGCAAGCCCATACACCAGAGATGTTAGTCCTCCCTAAACAGCCCATATACCACAGTATGAGAGATTGATCTATTCTCATTTTTAAAATTAAGCTCCAATCTAATTTTTCAAAAAAACTTTGTTGAATAATGAAAACACTCTAGTGTTTTGTGATCCTAAATCTGCATCTGGTTCTAGTGCATCATTATTTAACCTATTCCATTGATCTACTTTTCTATTTTTTATCCAACTAGGTATCATAGTGAATAAGCAAACACACTGGTCCTAGAGTCAGAAAGACCAGAGTTCAAATCTAACCTCAAACACTTACTAACTGTGCAACCCTGGACAAGTTACTTATCCCTTACAAGCATAAAACTGGATAAGAAAATGGCAAACATTCCAGAATTATTGCCAAGAAAACCCCATGGACATTTGGTCCACGGAGTCACTAAGTGTTGTGCACAACTAAACAACAGCATCATTGTTTTGTTGCATAATTGGAGCTCTGAGAATAAGTCTCCTTTCCTCCTTTTTTCTTTTTTCATCATAGAACCTTTTGTTCTATGCAAATTTGTTTTTATTTTACCTTAACTCTATAAAAGTTGTTATTGGTAATTTGATTGGTATAGCACAAAATCTATTGATTAATTTGGGAAGTATTGAACTAATTCTGACTATATTAACTTGACCTAACCAAGAATATTGAATTGTTTTCTAATTATTGAGTTGTTCCTTTATTTCAGTCTTATTTTTGTTCATATGACATGAGGCTACTACACTGGAAAATAGTGTCATGATACAAAAGATCTGAATGGTCTAAACCCATGGGCCACATCTAATAATATGAAATGTAATAGGGATAAAGTTTTGAAAATAAAAAGTAACGTGCTTGTAGGTTATATTATAAGAAACGTGGTACTGAGAATGAGGGAGGTAAGGGTCCCACTTTACTCTGTTCTCCCCAGACCACTTCTGGAGTGTTGAATCCAGTTCTTGGTACCCAGAATGTCTCTAGAGGAGGGTGAGCAAGGTGGTGAAAGATTTGGAAACCATGACAGAGGAAGGTGTTAGTTAAAAGAACTGCAAGGGGCAGCTAGATGGCGCAGTAGATAGAGCACCGGCCCTGGAGTCAGGAGTACCTGAGTTCAAATCCAGCCTCAGACACTTAACACTTACTAGCTGTGTGACCCTGGGCAAGTCACTTAACCCCAATTGCCTCACCAAAAAAAAAAAAAAGAACTGCAAACATTTAGCTCAGAGAAGAGGAGGCTCAGAGGGGACTTGGCAAAATGTCTTTAAGTGTTTGAAGGACTCCTTCATGGACAAAGGCTTAGTCTTCTGCCTTACATAATAATATCAACAGAGCATAATAAGAAGCAATGTGTAGATGCTGCAGAGAGGCATAATTTTTGGCTGGATACAAGAACTTCATGAACCTTCTGGATGATCAGCATGGCTAAGTCAAGAGGTGCTGAGTGAGTCTTGTTCCTCCCAAGGTTGGTATGTTAACAGGAGGTGGAGAGGAAGAGAGGAGTGCCAGAAGCTACGATAAATATAATAAAGCTTTGGAGAAATGAATTGAGCAAAACACAACTCTCCAGCACATCTGGCTTTTTGCCTCCTAATTGAACACCAACCCCCAAATCCTTGCCCTATCAGCTATTTCCTTCCCTTGTTTCAGTCACTTGGATTTGAACAATATGCAGATAACCTGATCACCACCAGGCCTGGATTTTTAGTTTATTCTCATCTCCCTCTACAAATAAGGTCCTTTCTTTCTATAGGCATGGATGGCCTGCAGGAGGGTAGACTAAGAAATGGAGTAGGTGGTACAGTGGATAAAGCACTGGCCCTGGATTCAGGAGGGCATGAGTTCAAATCCAGCCTCAGACACTTGACACTTACTAGCTGTGTGACCCTGAGCAAGTCATATAACCCTCATTGCCCTGCCAGAGAAAGAGACAGAGAGACAGACAAACAGACAGAGAGGTGGAGTAGTCCTAAGCAAAACAAACCCTATGTACAAAAATATTTATCATAGGTCTTTTGTGTTGGCAAAGAATTGGAACCTGAGGGGGTGGTCACAACTGGGGAATGGCTGAACAAATTGTGATCTATAAATGTAATGGAAAACTACTGAGCTGTAAGAAATGATGAATGGGATGGTTTCAGAGAAAACTGGGAAGACATGTATGAACTGATGCACTGTGAGGTGAACAAGAAGCAGAAGAATGGTTGATACTAATGGTGACAACTCTGTAAAGATAAACAACTTTGAAAGATGTAGGAATTCTAATCAATAGAATGATTCCAAAGAACTCCTGATGAAACATGTTACTCCCCCTCAGACAGAAAGCTGATAGATTCAGGTGCAGACTGAGACTTATTTTTTTTCTTGGACATGACCAAAATGAGAATTTGTTTTGCATGACTCTATCTATCTATAGCAGTTTTGTTTTTCTTTCTCAATTGAGTTGGGGAGGAAATTGAAAAAAAAGTAAAATTTAATTAAAAAAAGATATTCCAGCTCTGTTCTGCCCACAGATGCTTCCAGATTGCATGAAGCAACTAGAAGTGGTTGGCCAGTTGTAGTTATGGAATTCCCTTCTCCAGAGATCTGACAGTTGATATTCAAGTCTAAAGTATTCAGGTTGGCTGCCAAATTTGGAAAAAAAATCACTGGATTCTTTCCAGGTTTCTGTTTCACTTTGCTCTGTGTCAGCAAAGGAATAGGAAAGTACTCATGTAGACCTTATGGCTTTTTCTAGTTTTGTATTATAGTTATTTGTGTATTTGTCTTATCTCCCCCCCATTAGAATATTTTAAACTTCTTAAGAGCAAGGACAGTATCTTATTCATCTCTGTGTCCCACACAACATCTAGTATGGTGCTGCATTGGTAGAAGTAGGGGAATGATAGCCCTGATAGCCCAGATGAGTGAATGTGAAGTTAGCATTGAGTTCAGATCATATGTAGAATGTAACTATAAGAGCAATATCCTTGTCTAGCAGAATACAAGCGAGGACAGAAATATTTGTTTTAAATAGAGTAAACATAGATGTGGATAAGTATATGAAAGATAGATAGATTAAATAGACAGACAGACAGATGGATAGATAGATAGATGATAGAAAGATAAAAATACATACAGGTCAGGACTGAAACATAGAGTGGGGGGGCATACATATATGTGTGTGGAGGGAGTTTTGTGTGTGTATGTGTATGTATGTGTGTATACAATGACACTTTTTGCTAGTTGCCTATGTTACTGAATTTTGTGAAGTGCACTATGGTACAAGGCCTCCCACCCTACAGAGCTATGTGTGTATATGATATAATGAACACCTGCAAAATCATGTGAGCACAAGTCTCATATGTGTGCTATGTATAATAGCTTGCAACACTTACCACAAGCCCAGCCAAGCCCATTTTTCCCCTCTCAACCAATTTTGTTGCCCAAATGCCCCAAGCACAGACCTTAAAACAGAGGGATGAAGATAACATCTCAGAAGCAAGGCCCCTCAGGTATAAAACCACAGAGACCAAGCTCTGTTCTGCCCACAGATGCTTCAAACTTTGTGGTGGTTGACATAAGCCCAAAAGATGTGCTTTCTGGGGAGAGCAGAATAAGGAAACATTAGGGATCCAGATGCAGCCATGGATCACCCTAAACAGGACCAGGAAGGATTGTAGTGCGTATCCTTGTTGAGTTGCTGAATAAACGTGAAAACAAGGATACTTGAATATGTGTATTGCTGTTATTTCCCTGCTGAAGGGAGCTGGGTGGTCATAGCCACACAAACTTCTGAGGTGAGAATCACCTAATCACCTCCCCACCTTGGCTTAAGGTGAATATAGTACTTTCCCTCCACCTCCCCAACTAATGCCAGTCCAAACCAACTTCCATAGCAGATGTTAAATCAATGTTTATTTAATAATTAAATGAAATAAATGTTTCAGGAAACCAGGTAAAATGGCTGTTTTAAGTCTCCCAACACACAAATAAAGTATTTGAAGAAGTAGCATAAGTTTACTTCAAAATGCAATAGAGTCTTTAAGAAGCAGGACTAGCGGGGCAGCTAGGTGGCACAGTGGATAGAGCACCAGCCCTGGAGTCAGGAGTACCTGAGTTCAAATCCGACCTCCGACACTTAACACTTACTAGCTGTGTGACCCTAGGCAAGTCACTTAACCCCAATTGCCTTACTAAAAAACAAAAACAAAACAAAACAAAAACAAAAAAGAAGCAGGACTAGCAAATACCGCTAGAGAAGGGACTCTTAACCTTTCTTGTGTCATGGACTTCTCTGACATTCTGATGAAGCCTATGGACCCACTTACAGAATAATATTTTAAAATGCATAAACTAAAATACAGAGGACATGAAAGGAAGCCAATTTTACAAAAATGAAGATGTCATTTTCCCCATCTGAGTTAATGAATCCCCACAAAGCTACCCGCTGTCCTTTTGTGGGTCAGTGGACTCCAGGTTAAGAACCCCTGATCCGGAGGCTTTTGAGTATTTCCCTTTGTGTAAGGTTAGATTGTTGGTGGTAGGTTTGGGTGGGTTTTTCTTTCTTTCTTTCTTTCTTTCTTTCTTTCTTTCTTTCTTTCTTTCTTTCATGTAAATCCACGTTTGCTGCATTTACTGCACTTCTTACCTTAAAAATGAAAGATCTACTATATCCCAAACAGATTTTTTTAAAGGGAGAAAAGATTCATATGTACAAAAAGATTTATAGCAGGTCTTTTTGTGGTAGCAAAAAATTAGAAACTGAGGAGGTGCCTATCAGTTGGAAAATGTCTGAACAAAATATGGTATATGTATACGATGAAATACTATTGCATTATAACAAAGCTTCTTCAACTGTGGGTCGAGACTCCATTTGGTGTTATATAACTGAATGTGGAAGTCATGAAAAATTTGACAACAGTAAAAGGTTATGAAGGGGCAGCTAGGTGGTGCAGTGGATAGAGCACCAGCCCTGGATTCAGGAGGACCTGAGTTTAAATCTGGCCTCAGACACTTAACACTTACTAGCTGTGTGACCCTGGGCAAGTCACTTAAACCCAATTGCCTGACTAAGAAAAAAAAGGTTATGTAAGCCTATTTTATATGCCTATATACCTGTGGTAGCATAAAAATTTCTTTGGCAAAAAGGGGTCACAAGGGCCAGCTAGGTGGCACAGTGGATAGAGCACTGGCCCTGGAGTCAGGAGTACCTGAGTTCAAATCCAGCCTCAGACATTTGACATTTACTAGCTGTGTGACCCTGGGCAAGTACTTAACCCCAATTGCCTCACCAAAAAAAAATAATAAATTTTTAAAAGGGGGTCACAAGTGGAAAAGTTTAAGATCTGCACTATAAGAAATGATGAAGAGAATGGACTCAGAAACACAAGAAGCCTTGTATAAACTGATGCAGAAATAAAGAACAATGTTTACCACAGCAATATTGTTGGATTTAAAAAAAATAATAATAAACATTTTTATTTATAGTTTTGAGTTCCAATCATTATTCCTCCTTCCCTTCCTCCCGTCCCCCCTCCCTGAGGTGATAAGCAGTCAGATATGGATCAACAACAATATTGTAAAGACAAACAACTTTGAAAGTTTTAGTAACTTCAGTCAACACAATAACCAACTTCAGTTCCAGGGGACTGGAGATAAAATATATTACTCAATCTCTTGATAGAGAGGTGAGGGACTCAGAGCACAGACTGAAGTATCTATATATGTGTATAAATCTATGTATGTGTGTGGGGAATGTCAGAATTTGTTTTTCTTTGTTTTTGTTTTTGTTTTTTTGTGAGGCAATTGGGGTCAAGTGACTTGCCCAGGGTCGCACAGCTAGTAAGTGTCAATCGTCTGAGGCCGGATCTGAACTCAAGCACTCCCGACTCCAGGGCCGGTGCTCCATCCACTGAGCCACCTAGCTGCCCCGGAATTTGTTTTTCTTAACCAGACATGTTTCTTACAGGAGTTTTGCTTTTGTTGCCTTCTCAAGCAAGGTAGTGGGAGGAAGATAATTCAGATCAGAAAAGAAAATAAAAGTAAACTATTAGCACAATATGGTAGAAAGAGCACTGAATTTGAAAGCACAAGTTCTTAATTTGAATCCCAGGTCTGCCCCTCACTGTTACATGGGGAATTTATTTCCCTTCTCTAGGCCTCAGTTTCTTCATCTGTAAAATAATGGCCCTGAACTAGATAATCTCTAAGGTTCCTCCTAAACCTGACCCTCTAAACACTTTTTTTTTGCAGGGCAATGAGGGTTAATTGACTTGCCCAGGGTCACACAACAAGTAAGTGTCAAGTGTCTGAGGTCAGATTTGAACTCAGGTACTCCTGAATCCAAGGCCAGTGCTTTATCCTCTGCGCCTCCTAGCTGCACCACCCCCATACACTTTTGTTTTGCTTTTTTTTTTTTTTTAGTGAGGCAATTGGGGTTAAGTGACTTGCCCAGAGTCACACAGCTAGTAAGTGTCAAGTGTCTGAGGCTGGATTTGAACTCAGGTACTCCTGACTCCAGGGCCAGTGCTCTATCCACTGTGCCACCTAGCTGCCCCCCCCCATACACTTTTAATCAAGACTTCCTAGACAATACAGAAGACTATATAGTTTATAAACAGTTTTCACATATGTAAGGGTGGGGCCCAAATCACCACATCCAATTTAATGCTGATACATTTCTTAGATGTGACACAACTAAATTGTTCAAGGGGCAAAAGCAGCACCCAGACAGTGTCCTAAGTATGACTGGAGTCTGGTCTCATTAGATAAGGCACATGACCATGCCCTCTAAAGCCTGCATAAAACTGAGCCAGTTGGATTAGGAGATAAAAGAAATTTGGCATCAGAAAAAGGAGAGAGCTTCCCCTGAAGAGGTTTTGGAGAAAATCAATTCATCTTTGGCCTTGGTCTCTTCCTCACTTCCTTGTTTGCATGGAAGACCTGATGAACTTCAAAGCATTGGGGACATTTGGGATACCTCATTTTCCTAGCAGCATCCCTGGAATTGCTGATAGCAGCATCTTTATTGAAAGCCAAGAATAGAGTGGACACAGATTCAAGGCTCTATAAAAAGCCCAGAAAAAAAAACCAAAAAGTTAAATCATACCTAGTGGAAGATCTTGAAGACTTCTTGGAACTGTGAATTACCCCTTTATCACGTGTGTAAGACCACTTTACCCTAGACTCTGTATTTACTGATGGAAGAGTGTATCCCAGACCTATGGAGGGATGTTTTGTACCAATTTTTCTTACTGTATCACTCTCTTTTTTTGTAAAATGTTTGCTCAATTTTTAATTTTCCTATTATACATTAAAACCATTTTAAAATTAAAAAAAAATTTTTGAGTTCCCATATTATTTCTTTTGTTTTTGGTACTGTTGTTTTTTCTATTTTGAGGTTTTTCATCATTGCTCTGATTTTTCTCTTATAACATGACTAATGCAGAAATACGATTAATGTTATTATGTGTGTGTGTATATATATATATATATATATATATATATATATATATATATCCTATATCAAATTACCTGCTGTCTAGGGGAGGGGTGGAGGGAGGGGAGGGAGGGAGAAAAATCTGAAATTGGAAAGCTTGTATGAACAAAAGTTGAGAACTATCTCTACATGTAACGGGGAAAAAAAATAAAATACTTTATTAATTTTTTAAAAAATTTTGAGTTCCAAATTCTCTCCTTCATCCCCCTCCACCATCACTACCTCCCCCCCACCCCCACCCCACATTGAGAAGGCAAGCAATTTGATATAGGTTTGTATCACTCTTTTTAAATACCTCTTTTTGAATATTGACTGAGCCTGGCTGGTATCAACTAATAATCATTGTAGGAAGTGAACTGGCCAGGTGGCTTATGAGCTATATAGTACTATATAGTCCTCAACCCCACAAAGCTAACCTTAGAG
This sequence comes from Dromiciops gliroides, assembly GCF_019393635.1. Classification (NCBI taxonomy): domain Eukaryota; kingdom Metazoa; phylum Chordata; class Mammalia; order Microbiotheria; family Microbiotheriidae; genus Dromiciops; species Dromiciops gliroides. The sequence continues at coordinate 437,268,487 of NC_057863.1, forward strand.
CTCTAAGATGTTTTGGAATCTAACTCATTTGTTCAAGTGGAAGTTCAGATGGCAGATATCTCAAATGAGATAATATTTGTAAATCAATTAGCATAGTACCTGGTACATAGAAGGGACTACATACTTATTCTCTTCCCATATTTGTCTCAGAGCATGTGCTACATTTTAAAACCTATTTTTAATCTTAAGAGCAGAATCTTAATAATAGGAAAAATGCAAATCTAAACAACACTGAGATTTCACCTCATGTTCAACAAACTGACAAAAATTATCCCAAATGTCAATATTCAGTATTGGAGAGGTTATAGAGGGATAGGTTAGTAGAGTGACAATACATTGTTGGTGGAGTTGTCAAGTACAACCATTTGGAAAAGCAATTGAAATTATACAAATAAAGTGACTAAAATATCCAAACCCTTTGAACCAGAGATTCTATTGCAGAGTTTATACCCCAAAGAAGTTAAAGAAGAAAGTTCCCAAATACTTTAAACTATTTGTATTGGCACTTTTTTTTTTTTTTGGTGAGGCAATTGGAGTTAAGTGACTTGCCCAGGGTCACACAGCTAGTAAGTGTTAAGTGTCTGAGGTCAGATTTCAACTCAGGTCCTCCTGAATCCAGGGCTGGTGCTCTATCCACTGTGCCACCTAACTGCTCCCTGTATTGGCACTTTTTTATAGCTAAAAATTGGAAACAAAATACATACCTATCAGTTAGGGGATGGCTAAATAAATTGTGGTGTAAGAATGTGATGGAATATTATGTGTTGTTAAAAAAAAATCTGTGTAATGAATATAGAATAGTATGAAAAGATCTATATGAACTGATGCAGATGAAGTAAGCAGAGCCAAGAAAACAATATAATCTACCTTGCCTGCCCCAGTATCTCTGCTGACTTCCAATTTTGCATCTCCAACCACCTTTCAGGCATATTGAACTGGATGTGCAGTAGACTTCTTAAACTCAATATGTCTAAAACAGAACCCATTATCTTTTCCCCAAACCCATCCCTGCCCCTTCCTACCTTCTCTGTTACTGTAGGGGCAACTCCATCCTCTCAGTTCCTCAGGCTCACTATCTAAGAATCATCCTAGATTCCTTATTATCTCCCACCCTCCATATCCAAACTGTTGCCATGACCTGCTGATTTTACCTTTGTAACATCTCCTGAATACTTCCCTTTCTCTCCTCTGACACTGTCGGCACTCATCCTGTCACACCTCAATTACTGCAATAGCATGCTGGTGGGTCTGCCTGATCCAAATAAGTCTCTTCCCACTCCAATCCATTCTCCAGTCAACCTCTAAAGTGCTTTTCCTAAAATGCAAGTCTGATCATGTCATCCCTCTACTCAGTAAACTCCAATGGTTCCCTCTACCCCCAGAGGCAAATACAAAAATTCTCTGTTTGGTACTCAAAGCCCTTCATAAACTGCCTCCCCACACACCTTTCCAGTCAGTCTTCTTACATCTTTCTCCCCAAAACTTACTCTTCAATCTAGTGACACTGGCCCCCTGTTCCACAAATAAGACACTCCATCTCATAGCTCTCGGAATTTTCTCTGGCTCTTCCCCATACCTAGAACACTCTCCTTCCTCCATTCTGACTACTGGCTTCCTTTAAGTCTCAAGTCAAATCCCACCTTTTATAGGAAGCCTTCTAAAACTCCTTTTAATGGCAGTACCTTCTGTCTGTTAATTATCTCGTGTTTATACTTTATATAACTTGCTTCATGTAAATTTGTTTGCATGTTGTTCTTCCCCTTCCTCCACTATATTGTAAGCTCCTGGAGAGCTGGGAAAGTCTTTTGCCTTTTTTTCTATCCCCAGTGCTTGGCACAGTGTCTGGCACAGAGTAAGTGCATAATCAATGTTTATTGAATTGAATTAAATGGAAAAATATATATGAACTAATGCAGGGTGAAGTATCAGAGTAAAGAAAACAATATACACAGTGACTACAACAATGTAAATGGAAAGAATGACTATACACCAAAAAATCAAAAGTAAATGTAACAAAATTATAAAGATGCTGCAGGACTTGATGAAGAGAGATGAGACGATACCCACAACTACCCCCTCTGCGGTAGTCGGTGGTCCACAAGTGCTTTACATTGCACAGGTTTGGGGAGTTTTTCAATGTATTCATTCAGTTGTGCTGAATTTTTTTCCCCTCTGAAAATTCTATTTGTTATATGAGATGGTTCTCTGGGAGGGAGAGGGGAAGGGATACTAGGGATAACTATGATGATTTAAGAAACAAGATATCAACAAAAAACTTATTTTAAAAAAAGAGAGAGCATTCCTTGAAAAAATCTGCATGGGGGAAATAAACTATCCAAATTATAGCATTTTATGAAGCTGTTATAAATGGTAGCATCAGCATGGTGTCGTGCTAGACTTGCAGGACCTAGATTCAGATCCCCCTTCTGACATTTAACTAGTCATGTGACTGGGCAAAATAGCTAACCTACCTGAGCTTCAGTTTCCTAATCTATAAAATGGGGGGAATAATTAGCTGTGCCCTATTTCACAGGTCCCAAATGATACAATATATGTAAAGCTCTTTTCAAAATGTAGAGTTCTATATAAATGTCAGTTATTTTCAGTAACTTCCTGCCCCCTCTCCAAATGAAGTTCTATAACGTGTATTTTTCTTATTCCTTTGAGATTTTGAACTCTGCCTTTGTCGGCATAACACATAGCCTGTATCTAACTGGTCAGGTGAAAATTGAACACATGTGACACCTAAATACTGCACTGAATGTTGAGGAAATGAATGATAGGTCTTATCTATCATTTATTTGTCTCATGTGTACTCCCATGCCTATTACAGACATTTTTTATTTAATTATTCAGGAATTGGCACATGAGATGCATTATCCTATTCCCCTGGGGGCTCCCCCTGGCAGAATAAATGCAAAGATCAGTGGCTACCAAGTACATTTTTGAACCTTGTTAAGGTGTCTTTAAATTGACTATATAATCTCACTTGATAAGCTTTTCCATAGTCTGTCTTCCATTCTGAATTTTGTCATGTTTGCATAACTCAACTCTTTTAAGGAATTTCAGGAAAACTGTATATTTTCATTTTTTTTTACAAGTAAAGCAGGATAGCTAGCTTGTATTGTTTCAATGAAAGCTGATTTGGACAGCCAAATCAAGCTAATTTTCTTGGTGGCTTTCTTCATTCAGAAAATCTGTACTGCCTAATGAAGTACCTAGTTCCTACTACAAAGTTGTTTGCAGGAGACTAATGGGGAACATTTTGGATTTTCTTATAAAATGGATAAATTCCTGAAAGCCAAGAGGCAAGCCAAAAAACATAATCCCTGAAAACAAGAAACTTCCAATAGTTCTCCAATAGCTTCACCATTTGACAAATTCCATGGTGTCTTTGAAGATATAAACACAGCTGGTTCAGAAGTTACAAAGGAGCCATATGCTACTGGAGAAATAGATTATTCCAGTGACCCGCGTTCTTTTATTTGCAGTCAAAGCAGATAAATGAATTGCGTGATTTGGAGGAACTACCCAAGGTAGCATAAATTGTTTTTGAAGTAATTTCAGAACATTTAGAGAAAAAATAGTTTCCTCCCTTGCTTGAAATAAAAAAATAACACACTTTTAATTTGTCTTTCAAAGCTTATTTTATCTGTTGTTTTTGTACCTTTCTGTCCTATAGTTCTTTCATCAAATATAGTCATCTTTTTCTCTATGGTCGTAGTGAACACAACAATTCAGGAGGTATTTAAAACATGACTTTCTCCAATGTAAAGGGAGATGTAAATATTTGTTTATAAGAGTGTGCTTATACTCATACAAACAGCTGGTTATAGACAAGATTCTAACTACTATGTAACTGGCCATTTAGGAAAAATTCAAATATGACTCAATTCAACAAGCATTTATTTAGGGTCTAGTATGTGCCAGGAACACTAACATAGGTATAAAAATACAAAGCCAAAGAGAAGTAGCTTCTTCTGGATATTCACAACATATAATACTATCTAGTTATAACAAGTCTTCCTATAATCTATTCATTAAAACCTCAAAGAATCCTTTTTTTTTTTTTTTTTTTGGTAGATGTAGTACTCAGTCTAAGGTCAGATTTTCACATGGACAGGTTTATACCTGAATGAGAACAATCGAGGGAAGGAAAGTTTTTCTCTTCTCTCTGTAACTAGAAAGGGAGACAGAACTGATACGAATATTCCTATTTTAAGAATAAGATCATCAAAACATTCTTTTTTTTTCTCTGTTCCACAGATGTTTTATTAGGGAGAATAAAGTAAACAGCAAAGGTGAAATTAATAAAATCAAAGACAAGGAAATAGGGGAAAAGCAATACGGTCAATCCTCCTAGTTCTTTTTTTTAAATTAATAAAGTATTTTATTTTTTTCCGTTACATGTAAAGATAGTTCTCAACTTTTGTTTATACAAGCTTTACAATTTCAGATTTTTCTCCCTCCCTCCCCTCCCTCTCCCCTCCCCTAAACAGCAGGTAATCTGATATAGGTTATATATATATATACATATATATATATACATATATATATACACTTAATAACATTAATCCTATTTCTGCATTAGTCATGTTATAAGAGAAAAAATCAGAGCAATGATGAAAAACCTCAAAATAGAAAAAAAAACCAACAGCATCAAAAACAAAAGAAATAGTATGGTTCATTCAGCATCTATACTCTGCAGTTCTTTTTTTTTTTCATCAAAACATTCTTAATCAATTCTTATCTTAAAGAATATGTAAATTTTTGCTTTGGAGGATTATATTGATCAAAAGCTTCCTGGCCTTTTGGGGGGGGAAACTACCCCAGCCAACATGGGACCCAATAGATGTTGCTCCTACCACATAATACAAATGTAAAAGATGAAACAGTGTCTGCCTTCAAGGAGTTTTCATTCTATTGGGGGGAAGTTTCTTTGCAGGATTTGTGGAAAGATCTGAACAAGAATTGCCAGGATGACAAGGTGAGGGGTGGGTTTCCTACCTGTGTCTGATATAGGGAATACCCGCCTCAATGAGATATGACACTATCAAAGAATCAGAAAATGAAATGAGAGGAATCATAGGATTGTAGAGCTGGAAGGGACCTTAGACAACAACTAGTACAATTCTCTCATTTTACGGGTGAGAAAATTTAAGTTCAGGAAGGTTACATGGCTTCCTTAATATCACATGGATACAGAGCTTAGATATGCTGCTTTTCATTTTAGGAAATTAAAACAGTTTTATAACGAGCAATGAAATGATGTTCAATTCAATAAGCATTTATTAAGCGCCTCCTGTCTGCTAGGCACTGTTTGGTTCTGAAAAGACAAAGACAAAAAAAATTGAAAATAGAAGACAAAAATGAGTCTCCTTGCCCTCAAGGAGTTTATGGGGGAGCTTAATTCTGCTTCTTATGTAAGTATGTCATATGATATATGCATACACAATCCTCTTTTTAAGTTCAGAATCCTTTTTAAAAAACAGATTTATAAAAAGGTAACTAACAATACAAAGAAATAGTGGTATCAGCATTTTGGAGAAGGGAGAGATTGTTTAAAGCTAGAGCGATTAGAGCAGAATTTAGAGAAGAGGCAGGATCTAAGATGGGCTTTGAGGCATGGGCAGGATTTAAACAGTTAGAGATGGTTTGTGAGTGAATTGGGCTTCAAAGAGGTCAAGTCAACAAGTATTTATTAAGTACCTACTATGTGTTGGGCACTATGCTAATCATTGATAATACAGAGCTAGTTGACAAAGTGGATGGAGTACCAGAATGGGAGTCAGGAATACCTGTATTCAATTCTGGCTTCAGATACTTACTGGTTGTGTGACTCCAGGTCCAGTACTCCACCTAGCAGATACCTCTGCTATCTGTATACCTATATTTAAGTACACAGATAGCAAAAAGGCATAAATGGCAGGCTAAGGAATTTAAATACTGTCCAGCAACCAATGAGGAGCCATTAAAATTTTTCAAGCATGTTTCGGGAAGACTGATTTAGAGATTGTATTTAAAATTTATTGAAATAGGAAGAAGCAGGAGGCAGAGATCCCTGTTAGGAAGCCATTACAATAGTCCAGCTGTGAAATAATAAAGACTTAAAAAGTAATGACAGAGGGAATGGAAAGGAAGGGAGGTGAGGAAAGAAAGAAACACAATGCAGGGAAAAGAGCACTACATTTGCTGGAACGGGGCATGGACCTAAATTCTAACTTACTACTTTACTACTTTTGAGATGTTGGGCAAGCCATTTAACTTCTCTGGGCCTCGGTTTCCTTAACCATAAAAATCACATCAGTGCCCACAGTCTCCAAAGTCTCCTCAAATTCTAGATGCAATTATCCCATGAAGTAAAAATTGATGTTTCAAATATAAATATATGGGGAAAGTCAAAGATACTTTTATTCCTGTTGGTCATTAGGAACACTTTTCAGTCTTTTCAGTTTCGTCTGACCCTAGCGACCACCTTTGGAGTTTTCTTGGCAAAGATACTGGAATAATTTGTCATTACTTTCCTCAGACAATCAGAGATTAAGTGACTTGCCCAGAGTCACACAGCCAGGAAGTGTCTGAATCTGGATTTGAACTCAGGTCTTTCCTGACTCCAGGTCCAGTGCTCCATCCACTGAGTCACTGCATGCCTCTATATCCTATTGTCATCACTATTATTAGATACACTCTATATTAGATACACTATTCACTCCTTAATCAGATATGTCTTTCAGGGAAGGGCTACCTCCCATTCAGAACTGCACCTCTGGTCTGAGGACTGCCTCTCTGCTTTAGGATATGAAAGGCTAGAACAAGTAGAAAGATTAATTAGGGGGACTTCTAGCTGACAAATCTGTTTCAAAGTGCCTCTTTTGTTAATATTCTTTTATTATTTATACAGGAAAAGTGGAAATTGCTTTAAGTTTCTTTCACCTCATTTGGTTTTTGACCTTCAAGATACCTGCAGGTTACATAAGATGGTTATATTGTTTTCAAAGCATTTAGAGTGTTAATTCAATAGTTGGAAAGAACCTCAATGTCAATCATGCTGATATGTTATAAAATGAACATTGTGTTTATAATATCTCCAATTAAATGACCAATGTTTATAAAGTAGGAAAGGAAATTAGCACAATGTATTACATATAAGTGTATACTTCGGTGACCTTTGTTGATGCCTCCAATTGTACAGATGTTGCACTCTTGTTCATACCTTCCTACAAATGCTCCACAGGAGTCCATCCAGGGGTGTGCTGGAAAATGTTTAACAACCAGCTCTCCAGGAAAAAATGTGTCTACTCAACACATTTTAAAATTTAATCTGGGGGCAGCTAGGTGGCGCAGTGGATAAAGCACCGGCCCTGGATTCAGGAGTTCCTGAGTTCAAATCCGGCCTCAGACACTTGACACTTACTAGCTGTGGGACCCTGGGCAAGTCACTTAACCCCCATTGCCCCGCAAAAAAAAAAAATTTAATCTGCATTATTAACATTTCCCTCATTACTTTCTTATGTCTATACAATCAACATAACAATCAATCAAGCCCCAATTTATTCTATTTGCTGATTTCTGAGATGCAAATGCTCATACTGAAAATTTGATAATCAACTCTCCCTCGCCGATAGAAAATGGCTTCAGAATGTCCCTGAGTTCTCTTGATGTGTTTGGAGCCTTTAGATCTCTTGATATGGCTTGAATACCAATGAAGCTGTACAAGCATTATAAAATGGAGATTCATTGTTTCATGTACAATCCCCTCTTTTGTGTTCTGCTGTATGCTGTAAATGCTTTTTTGTGTGTGTTTAAATTCAGAATAAAAAATTTTCATAGCCTTAGGGCCATTTGAATGCATATTCCAATAGAGCACATGTACAGGTGGACCTTACATTTAGGGGACAGAGATATATTCTTGAAAAGTTGTCTATAAATACAATTTTTGGAAAGTGAATCATCCTCACTTGTAAAGCAAAGAAGTCTCTTTCTATAAGTAAAATCACTCCCTAACAAAAACAAATACCAATAGAGATGTCCAGTTATTACCTGCTCTAACTATAGGACCATTACATCTTTTCCCAACACACATACCTGATAATATCCTTTATACCCCATCTCCCATACCTTTCTTTGTTATATACTCCATATATACACAGCATATATATACAGACACACACACCCTCAGACACACACACACACAGCATATACACTCCACAATGCATTTCCATCGCCTTTTTTGGGTGTCATTCAACTTTAGTTCCTCAGAAACTATGACCACATTGCGTTATCAGAAGAATACTCAATTTAAAAATACTAGCCTTTACTTAAGGGGGAAGTTTGGTATCTTAATGCACAATTTCCCAAAGAGAATCCCAATCAGACTATTGCTCATCCATAGTGTCAATACAAGATAAATGTTGAGCAGCTTTATGAGTTGTCCATAGGAATGTGTAACATAGTCTTGGCAGTCAGCTTTCTTTATCCATTTGTTTTTTCCTGTGTGGTTAGGTCAAATTCTTTTGAGTAATTTTGGATCTAATTTAGAACATTCTGCAATGCTTCAAATTGCAGAATCATCTGTAAACAGTACCAGCTGAAAGACCTCACTATCTATAAAGGATTCCTATTGGTCTTGGCCTATGCATTGGATCTCTTCCGTAAGTGACAAATAAGCATACATCTCCCTGTTTTAAATCTCACCAGAAAAAAGAAATGAGCTCTGTTGTTACATCTTTTGAGTAATTTTTTATGATTCTAGGAAAGGTCCTTAGTTGGAACTTTCATTCAGTTTTTTTTTCTAAACTTGTTTTTTTCCTCCCATGTTTCTTGTTGCTTTGTGAGGTGAACTACCATCTCCTTCCTCAACAATATGCAAGTGGAATTGCCCTTGATAGACAGAGTTCTCTGCTTAGCAAGTGTTTGCTACCTTTGGCAGTTTCTAGGTTCTTCTGGCATCCTTGATCTCATGATCTATTTACTCCAGTTAAACGTCTTGAAGAAATAACCTATGTTCCTTTTTATCCAATTCCCACTTTTTATCAATGGTTATATTGGAATTCTCTCATTTGTATACCATGTCTTGTCATGTTTATTCTTTCTCCTAGTATATTAATTTTTGACTTTTGCTCTAACAAATTATTGGTCTGACTGTATACAAACAACTAATTTGGAAATCAGCCTTACAATGACAATCAGCCATTTCCTAGGTGTTAAGATATAATTAAGTGATATTAAAAAATAGAAATTGTGTTCCCATTGATTGGGGATCAGCCGGAAAATACCATGACATAAATGGCATTGTGTATTATTGTACAATAAGAAAAGACAATTATAAGATATTCAGAGAAATATGGGGATATTTGTATGAAGTGACACAAAGAAATTAAGAATCAACAAGAGTAATAAATACAATGAATACCTTGTAAAGAGAAAGGATCACTACGCTGAACTCCGAGCAAATGAAAAGTCAATGGTGGAAAAAAAAAAAAGCATGGTCCAGAAGAACAGATAATGAAACATATTGCTCTCATCATGATAGAAATGCAGAGAGTACTAGGAAAGAATGTTACATATGAGATAAAAAATGGCCACCATATTGGGTGGTTTTACTTAATTATTTTATTACAAATGGAGAGTTCAATCTAGAGGGAAGAGAAAGGTGTTTTTTTTTTCTTTCCCAGAAATGATTTTGATATCCAGAGAAATGCATTAATAAAAATGTTTTTAAAAGATATAACCGGGGCAGCTAGGTGGCGCAGTGGATAGAGCACCGGCCCTGGATTCAGGAGGACCTGAGTTCAAATCCGGCCTCAGACACTTAACACTTACTAGCTGTTTGACCCTGGGCAAGTCACTTAACCCCAATTGCCTCACTAAAAAAAAAAAAAAAGATATAACCAATTTAATTTTTGAGATTTTATGCTATGCTTACTATGCCCAACTCCTCCTGACACTCTTCTTGAAAAAAATATTCATAATATACAGGATGTCTCTATGTCATGAATATATAAGGTTCTGCAGAGTCCATAACTCTTTGGCCTCCCTCATTTCTTATTCCTGAACCATCCCCCCCCCCCAACCACAAGTTCTTCATTCTTGTCTCTCATTTCTCCCTTTGCATAAAAGTTGTCAAGCACTAAAACATATGTTGATTTCATTTGGAGGATGTTGAGTTTTTTGTAGAATTTTTCTACCTCCTCATTCTTTTTTTTTTTTAGTGAGGCAATTGGGGTTAAGTGACTTGCCCAGGGTCACACAGCTAATAAGTGTCAAGTGTCTGAGGCCGGATTTGAACTCAGGAACTCCTGAATCCAGGGCCGGTGCTTTATCCATTGCGCCACCTAGCCACCCCCTACCTCCTCATTCTTTACACCAGATATTAGCACATAAGCTACAATTATCTTCATGGTGATCTTTTGGCAAATGCTTATCACATACACTGCACTATTAGATCACCATATATCTCATGAAATGAGGTTTCTTGTTGCCTTTAAAGTTATAAAATCAACTACTTTAGATACTTCTCACAAAGCAAATATTATCTGATAGGTTTAAATTTTTCTTATCAATGTGTTTTTTTTAACTTTATAATAATTTCCTTATTTATTTTTCTTACAGTCCTGGAACACTCCACCATAACAAAAATAAACCAACATAGCAACTATGTGTCTATTTTTGTTACATTTGGCAACAGTATTCATCTAATCTCAAAAATCAATATTAGTCATTGCATTTATTAAAAGTTCAATTGCCTTTTATGTTATTTTTACTTACAACATTATAGTTATGTATAATTTTCCTTGGTTATGCTTATTCTAATCCTTATCTGTTCATACAAGTCTTCCCATGTTTCTCTGAATTCCTCGTATTCAAAGTTTCTTACAATACAACAATATGCAGTCATACCCCCCACAAATTAATAAACAGTTCCCCAATTTATGGGGACTCACTTCATTTTCATGTTGTGTTATTGTTGTAAAATGCTGCTGTGAATAATTTTATGTATGCCATAGCGTTCTTTTTAATCTTTGCCTTCCTTAAAGCACATGCCAAGTACTAGGATCACCGGATCAAAGGGTATGAATAAAAATCCAAATAATATACCGGAATAGTCAGACCAATTGGCATCTCTACCAATAGTATCTTAATGTGCCTAAGTTCCAATAGCAACTCTAGCTTTGACTACTTCATACTTTTGTCTGTTGTTGATTCCATACTTAAAACCTTTCCATCAAGATAAAGCATTGTGTTGGCATAGCCTTTGAGAAGTCAGGTTCATTCCCATGCCACTATAAGTATCAGAGAGAAATTTGTGGGACTTTGTATAAAATAGGTCAACAAATATTTACTGAATTTAATTACTAGATGATTTATTGTAGCCTTTTAGCAAGCATAAAGATTGAAAATGTTTTCTCAGGGTTTCTTGTTATCCTCTGCCATTTTATTCCTTTAAGGAAACACTTTTAGCTTAAGAGGTAGTTTATTCATGATATATCAACATTGCATAGAAGAAAGAGAACCATACTTGGAGTTTGGAAACAGGACTTAGAATCTTGTACCTTTCACTTAATAAACTATGTGACTGTATGAAATACTCACTGTAAAATGGTGATAGCCTACATAGTACTCCTTCAAAGGATTGCAATGAGGCTCAAATCAAATAAAGCATTTTGCTTAAAGTGCAATGTAAGCATCAGTGGTGGTGATGATATTGATGGTGATGATTTTTTTTCTATACTTGTAAATTGAAGAGAGAACTGGACAGTAACAAAGGAGCCCTAACCAATCCTAAATCCTATCCAATGGCCAATTAATAGTAAAAAATGAATTGCTGGTGCCAATTTTCAGTGGAAGATGTCAGCGTTAAAAACATGGCATACCTCCCCAGCTTCTACAGAACAAGGCAAAAATCCATCATTTTTACCAACAATGCCATTTAAAGTAATGAAGGCATGGGGGCAGCTAGGTGGTGCAGTGAATAAAACACAGGCTCTGAATTCAGGAGGACCTGAGTTCAAATGTGGCCTCAGACACTTGACACTTACTAGTTGAGAGACCCTGGGCAAGTAACTTAACCCCCATTGCCCACAAAAACAAACAAAAACAAACAATAAAGTAATGGAGGCAAAGCAGAAAGGATCTATGATACCTAGATATTGGGCTTGGAAAGAAGCATTGCTGGAGCCCATGAGACCCCAAATGAGTGGTGGGATGGAGAAAAGGATAAAAAAGCAAAGATTGTGCTATAAGTGGCCAGCCTCGACCCCCCAGGCTCCCCCCCCCAGAAAAAAAGATCCCTAAGAGCCAACTTAACTTCATTCAAATTTATGTAGAGTTTCAGCTATTCTGAATTAATATTGTCATAGTAATTAGGATAGAACTACTAATGGTTCGGGGTTGCTAGAAATATAAGAGGGATACCTGAATAGTAAACCTATACAGTCTTTATGCCAAGCTATCTTCTCCATTATGACACTTTGAATTTGTTCTCTTCCATTCTGTTTATATTTGCCTTTTTCTTTTGTATTTCTATAGTGTTGAAAAATAGCAATGAAATATAGCATGAAAAATAGGAATTTTTATAGCATAAAATGGAAAATGGTTCAGTTGACCTGCATTGCATATTTATTTCATGTTCTTATCTAATTTGTATTTATAGAATTCAAAATCAAGAAAATCCTAACTTTGAGTTAGATGAGCATCTTGAATTACTTGGACTCATGTCCACTATGCTTTCATTTTTAAACCACAAATAAAGATTCAGCATTGGGTACTTTTCTGGTGGAGAGGTCTGTGGTCAGACCAAGCATTTCTCTCAACTTGATCAGATCCTGAGGTTTTCAAATCCAATACTCTGCAAATATAGGAGATTTATTTGACCATGAGAAATAATTAAGAACTCCAGAGTTAATGCAGCTCTCCCTATTGGAGATATGATAACCAAGTATAAACTTTTCTAATCTTAGGCTATACTACATTTGAGATTGGGGCAAAATAAATCCATCTTTTGTGAATGTAAGTTATATTGGTTTGAGTTTTAAATGAACAAGCCTTCATTTGCCATTATTCAAATCATGTAGCTTTGATTTGTAGTTAGATGCCTTATTTCTTCATTCTCACAACAACTGTACAGCATCTAGAAAAGTAGACACACAATCATTCTGTGAAGACAAAGGGGCATTGAAATAGTCAATCAGACATAGTTATAAATATCCATTGTGTATTCATTCCAGCAATGGTCACTGGGGGTTATATTTACATTTTTAAGTTAGCCCCTGTGAACTAAAAATGGAGGTGTTTTCAGCAGTGTTACTATTAAAGTAATAATCACGATACTACAGGGTAAATTCTGGTTTTAAATAACATTGGGTTCAATCTACAAAGGCAAGGTAGAGTGAAGATGATGACCTAAATTGTGAGAAGTATGAGCCTAAATTCTCCACTTGGCCTTTTAACACTGATCAAATTCCTGTGATCATCGATTAATTCCCTCACTTCACTTTTCCTGGGTAGTAATACTTCTCCCTTCCTTCTGTTTGAACTCAACTTCCTGTTTCACTTTGCAGAGCATAAAACATAACACCTATGAGTCTATCATTTGTTTCTATATATTCTTATTGCTCCAAGGGACTTTGAGAGGTCACTTATTTCATACCCATCTCCAGTAGGTGCACTCCCCAGCTCTGAATATAGATAGATAGTGATTTATTCCCATTAAGAACCTTTTAAGGATTCCCTGGGGCTAGTAAAAAAAAAAAAAGCCAATTATGGTCTGATTCAGAGAGCAGTGTTATACCTACATGAAAATAACCATCTTCATAAAGGAAAGGTCCATAAGGGATGTTTAGAACTATAACTATTGTGGTTGTTGTTTTTGTGTTTGGGGTTTCTCAAACTATAATGAATTATCTCATGGAGAGAGAGGGTGGTAGGTTATGGAAGTGGTCATGCATGTTGGTATTTTTTTTGTTTTGTTTTGTTTAGGTGTAGAACTGAATGCTTATCAAAGAACAGAACATTGTAATGTCAAAGACCACCATGGGGAAAACCGGAGGTGGCTGTAATCTAGCATCTCACAATCCTTTTGAAAAAGCAACAGTTCACAGGAGGGGTAGCTGTTGTTTTTAACCAAGACCTAATTAACATCAAGTTATTGAGGGGCAGATGGTTAAACATAATAATATTGACAGATTTTTTTTTTGTAATGACACCTTCCCACCTCTCCTGAACCCCCACTAAAAAGTCAGCTTTTCTTTGCTAAAAGCCAATTTAACTTTAGTTTTGTTCTCTTACCTCCAGTTGTAGTTGTCTGTAGTGAGCAAAGAGCTTTGAGTAAACTAATTTTCTAAGATGATCAATGATCCCAGTCATTTCCCTTTAGAATTATTTTCCCCTGTCTTAATGGAAAAGACAAGCCTCCACAGTCTTCATCTTTTGGACTTCTAAAAGGTTTAGGCATAAACATTTGACCAAACACTAAAATTCTGACATTTAGACCTTAACACATACAAGAATTGAAGTACTTATCTAGGTAAGTCAGTTATCAGATTTTTAAATCAGGAATATCCAGATAACTGATGTATAAGCATAGGCAGAAACAGGAAGGTAAGGTTTCTTGAATCAACCAAGTAATTATTTTCATTATTTACTCAAGTAGTTCCATAAAAAGTTAGGAGAAGGTTGCCCTTGTTTCCTACCTACCTAGCTACTCAGTTTGGGAGGGAGAGAGGGAACTGATTGTTGGGCTTTCCCCATTCCCTTTTGTAATGCTTGACTTTGGAAATGTGAATTCATATGCTCAATCCTTTTTGATGTGCAGCTGCCTTTCTCAGAGACCCTAACCAACTAAAGAAGTCTTTCTGTCATTCTTTCTCCTCCTTTTGTAAGGACCTGAGAAAAGTGGGGGGTGGGGGGGGGAGATGGTCTTACTTAAGGGACTTCATTGCTTTAAAACATTCCCATTGCAGGTCACTTAACCCTTTAGTTAGGGTGGTGCCTATAAACCTACTAAAGAGTATATTAAGTTTAATCCAGATAATTTATAAAATGAGCATTTTCTTCTAACTTGTTATTGAGGTCTTTCTGGCTAAAGCATATCTTTCTTTTGAACTATTCAAAGAATTGTCCAACTCTCTGTTTGACTTTGTATGTGTTGATAAGCATGTTTTGAAGAATCAGTGCAATAAGAAAAACATTAAAAGGAGAAAATAGAAGTAGTTTTAAGAGAGGCAGAAAAGAAAGAGTAAGAAAGTGCCATGAATAAGGATTCTATAATTTTTATTACAAAAAAAAAAGTCCCAACTCACTTAACATGCTATTCTGGTAAATTACTTCACCCAAGTTCATTGCAGGCAAATCCTGGTAAAAATATACATACTGTATATTTATACACAATCCAGGTAACAAGGCTAAAGTTGAGGTGTAAGTCCATTTCTAAACTACACCTAACAAGTTGTTAGTCCTAACAAATTCAGCTACTAACTAAACAGATTGTATTTTCACTCAGGCACGTGGAGAGGTAGGAACAGCTTTAAAAGAAGAGACCTGTAGTGCAAATGTTAAGGATTTCATTGAAGAAGCTCAGCTCTTACCAATGAGATCCTTACTATCTTTGGTCAACCTATGAGGCCCAAGTTTTTGCTTTGTCGATGAAAACAACAACAATAACGTTTGCATTTAGGGGAAATGCAGCTCTAGGAGCATATGGGGGACTTGGGAATTCTGACAATATTTTGAGCCACCCCTTTAAAAGCCAGAATTGCATAAGGCCGGTTAGGAAAGGTAGCAGCAAGGTTGGACTGGCAGCTGGGAACCAGTTTCCCTGATAAGACACATAAATAAGAGGTAAACAAGTTGCTTAAAAAGGCATCCAAATTAAGACCACTATGCACACTACTTTGAGCACAGATAAAGTTCTTTTAAAAAAGCGAAACCCTTCTCAATTCGACCTTCTAGCCCACTCCCAAAAGGAGCCTGGTAAGCCTAGAAGTGTGCAGGGTTAGCAGTACAGTCTGAGATTTTCTGCAGCCTCAGAAACTTGCTCATGAGGAAATGTCAAATCAGTGCTGAGAGGCTTCACTTATGAAGAGTCTTTGGTGGCAGCAGGGCTCTCTGCATTCTTGCCAGACTTTGCCGGGCTCATACCTGAGACAGAAAGCTGAAGAGACGTTACAGGTGATGTGCTGGCCAACAATCCCTCTCTTTCCCTTTTCTTCTGTTTCATTCTTCTGTTCTGGAACCAGATTTTGACTTGAGTGTCATTCAGCTGCAGGGAGTGAGCTATCTCTATGCGGCGGGCCCGGGTTAAGTATTTATTGAAATGAAACTCTTTTTCCAGTTCAGTAAGTTGCTTGGTGCTGAAATTTGTGCGTATCGTGCTCGAGGGGCTGTGCACCCCATACTCGGAGAGTTTGCCTGGAACATATATACAGTGAATCAGTGAAGGAAAGACTAGGAGAGAAACCAAAAGAAGGCAGAAAGGAAACAGAAATAGGGGCCCCAAATCAGCTATGAAACTGTGGGCCTCCCCTTCCCTCCAAATCAGAGCCCTCACTCATGGTGAAGCTAAGTGGACCCTTATTTATAGGGAGTTCCCTTGCTTCGATTTACTGAGAGCACTGGCTACATCCTTAGTTCGAAGTTTAACTACGGGTGTCACCGTTGAACTTAGAGACGTGTGAATGAAATTCTCGTCTTTGGATGGCCTGGATGGAGTGAGACTTTGGTGCCGTAAAGAAGTGGATGTTTTAAGTGAACCCTATTCAACAACTCATTGACTCGAAGTGCGAGCAGGGGTTGGGAAGAGGCATCAACTTTCAAGGTTAAGGTTTTACTTACTTTTCTTGGGGGCGTTTCTTTTCACTTTCATCCATTCAAAAGTGCTGAGGGCTGTGGGAAGCCCGGAGGCGGGAGAGACGGACTTGGGGTAGGAGCCAGGCGCTGGGGAGACTGCCTGGAAGCCCCCAGAGGGGCCGTCGCCTGGCTCTTTAAGACCTTGCGGGAAGGGACCGGGCTCGCCGAAGGCGCCGTAGTCCACTTGGCCGCTGAGAATGAAAGAGCCGCCGCCCGAAAAGACGGCCGAAGTGGCGTAGTGAACTTGGCCCGCCACGGCGTCCTCGGCCTGGGTCCCGAAGCCGCCCGCGAAGTCGTACGCCGAGCCCTGTGGCAGAAAGCTGTAGTCTGCGGCAGGTGCGGCGCCCGCCTCGTAGGCGCCTTCGAGGGTGCACGGAGCGAACGGAGGCGGACCCGGGGCTCGGGCCGGGCCGGGGGGCGGAGGCAGCTGCGGCGGGGGCGGCGTAGGCGGCGGGGGCTGCGGCTGGGGCTGCGCCGGGGCAGGAGGCACCGGCCGAGCTCCAGCCGCGGCGACGGGCAGGCAGCTCACAAAGGCGCCCTCCCCGCCCAGGGAAAAAGCAGGCTGCAGAGCTACTGGCCGGGGATCCGAGCGGCAGAACTTGGGGGAGAAGGTGAGCACTTCTCCGCACGAGATATATTCCAGGTACGAATTCATGACCCAGTCCGACGGCTCGAGGGCAGCCGGTGGGGCCAGGGGGGCGAGAAGGCGACCCCGGAGGCAGAGAGACTGACCCGGCTCCACAGTCTTGTCTTGCCTTGTCTTGCCTTGTCTTGCCTTGTCTTGCCTTGCCTTGCCTTGCCTTGCCTTGCCTTGCCTCGCCTTGCCTTGCCTTGCCTTGCCTGCCTTGCCTCCGCTACACCCACTCCACTCGCCTTGCCATTGCAAGCGGTTTGGGAGGTAAATATTGCCCTAATATACAGCCGGGGGCGGCCACGTGCTGCCGACTGGCCAATGGCTGTCTTCTCCGCAGAGCACACCGCGCGGAGCTTGGGCGCTGCTCGCACGCGCTGCTGCCAGCCCTGGAGGCACAAACTTTGCCAGGGGAGAAAGCAAGCCCTTGGCCAGTGAGCGCTCGAGGGGATTCTAGAGACCCCCAGGACTACTTGGGAGATCGATCCCCTCCTGGGTTCTGAGGATTGCGAGGGGAGGAGAGAAGAGAGCAAATGCCTGCTTCAAGCTGCGCCCGGGACAGGTATGAGGCGGGGATGGGGAGGAGGGAAGAGGATGGGGGAGGGGGAAGGAGAGGAAGACAGGACGGGATGCTGGCTGGCTGAATGGCTGGCTGACTGGCTTCGTGACCAGCGAAGGACCAAGACTCCTGAGTTCTCACTGGACTGTTTTGGATTGAATATGTGTTGGCTGGGTGTGTGAGGGGTTAAAACGAAGCAAGGGACTGGAGGCTAGGAAGCTACTTCCTGACACAAGAGGGAAAACAAAGTCACTCCTTTCTCTCCTCTCTTTTTTCTCTCCTAGTGCTTCTTCACTTACGGTTTTATTGGCACCGGTGGTTTTATTCCTCTCCTAAATCTGGACCAGATGTTGGGGGAAGAGGGGGTTCCTACTCAGGGGATGCTTTGCTGTAGAGCTGTGTACCTGGGCCTGACGTGGCATCAGCACATCTTTCTGACAGCTGTTTTCAGCTTTACTAACAAAATTTTCCTTCCACCTCTTTCCACCTTTTGCTGTTGAGGTGATATGCCAGGAGCCAGTAGGGAATGCCTAGCTTTCAATTTAAGTAAGTGTTGTGTATGTTTGGAAATTCAGCAGGTTCTCCATTCTCCTCTTAGACCACCTGACCACCATTGCATAAATAGTGGGGAAAAGCTTCCTTTCTGGCAAAGGATCCACTTTCCCCTCTCCAGTTCTCTCCTCACATCCGGGCTTCCTCTGTCAGAAGCATTGTCGATGCATCACAGCTGCATATGTTCTCTCTGAGGCGTTTGGCTCAAGGGCTAAAAGGCATCCCTGCCTGGTTCATATTGAGGAGGCTTGGATGTTCTTGTATCTCACGGCAATTAATGCTCCCCTTCCATCAGATAAGTGCTGTGTCGTCTCTTGCGAGTGAAATCTGAGGGTTTACAATCTTAATGGGCTCACGTCTTTCCCTAGATAATATGGTTTTGTTTTCTGAGTGGAGAGAGACGGGAAATAAAAGTGCAATTGGCACCGGAAATAAAGGAGAGCAGGAGGGTTATAAAAAGAGCTCTTTGCCTTAACAAACTTTCCTACTTCACTGATTATTTTAAAATTTTATTTCCTTGAGCAACAAATAAATTGGCATCTCTCCTTAAAAAAAAAAAGTGAAGTTAGGGCTAGGGAAGTTGATTTCTTGAAGTGCAAATGTAATACGGCAGCGGCTTCTGTTGGCTTATTCAAATGAAAACTTGATTCATCACATCTCTGAATTGTGGAAGGGTTTGTAGGTTTTCAACCTTGTTTTACTGACCCGCTGGTCTGAGAAGAGCGATTGAGCCTTTTCTAATCCACCACCGTCTGTAGGTCTAGTAAACACGAAGGCATTACAGGTCTGTTCTGAAAGCCAGTTCCATGCAATTGTTGGGATGATGTGTACAAACAAAGAGGTTCAAGAGCTGTTAAATGGCCCAGAGGCTGGACGGTTAAGCTGGAGCCAAAATGGGAAGGGAGAGTGGGAAAATAGCAAGACTTTCAGGGAGCCTGTGAAGCTAGTGCTCTTGGATCTCATTGAAAAATGTGTTGGTTTTGCATTTCCAAACTCAAAGCCTTTCCAAACTCATATTGACCTTGATCTTGGTGCTTCCATCTTGTCAGGTATCTGAATAGAAAAAAGCCAGAAAATAATATTGTAAAGGAGAAAGGGATTCATCCCTTGCCCCATACATACAAGAGAAGGGATAGAGAAGCATTTCTTCAGAGTTCAAGTTCAAAAAGTCTTCTTCACTCCCTAAATCCCTGTGAACTCAGGAAGAGCTGCTAATTCAGTGCAGTTCTGTTCAAGTGCCTCCACATTTACTACAACAGTGACATAGCAGCCACTTTGTGGGGGGAAGGAACAACCAACACATATAATCCTTCATCAAAAGTTCTGAGGTACTAGAATTTTATCAAGGTGCCTTCATATACCAGGCCCACCACAGTTACAACTCAGTTCTAAGGACTCTTGGGTATAGAGTATTGGAAGCTGAGCAAGAAAAACAATAGTTTTAAAAATGAGAAGGGTGGCTACCTATAGCTACGGAAAGTTTAGAGTAGGAAATCAACCACTGATAGCTCATCAAATTTGGAAAAAGTCCAACATATTGAATTAATACCTGCTCCTGCATGATCAGGAAAACTGGACCAAGTTGGGCAATTCTTCAACTCTCATAGTAACAAAAAGTATATGGCTAAACATGCCCTAATTCTGGTCATGCATCAAATTCCTACTACCACATATAAGCCTTGCCTTGCTTTTTATGTTTGGAAATGGGGAGAGGTGTCTGGAGGCTTCCCTAAAGCAAAGTTTGGACATATATCCTTGTTTAGTTTTAAGGTTTGGGGAACAAGAGAGGAGGAAAGACGAAACATCCGAGAGCAATGTAAGTATTTTAGTTTCACAATGTAGAATGGAGGGGTGAGGACGCCATTTTTTAAAAGAAGGCTCTTGGAATCAGATGAGAAAAATGATTTCACACACACAGAGCAACTATTCTTTTAGTCATCCTACCCTCCAATACTACTACTAACAACAATAACCAGAAGATGATGACAATGATGATAGATTTGGGACCTTTTGATGAATCTGGGATGAAACAACCCCTGTCTAGTCTTATTCTCCACAAGGAGCTTCCATAGCAAAGAAAACAAAATGTTTGCAAGCCAAAGGAGTCAGGGAAAAACTTCTGGCCTGAATCACTAAGGAATCATTTATCCACTCCCTCCTCTCCCTGCTTCCCCCTCCCCCTGGTTATACTGTAAATCTACACTGGAAAAATCCCTGTCTGCTACTTTCCAGAGGATGGGACAGTTTTTAAATGGACTGGAGGTGAAAGAAGGATAGATGGGCAGATCTAATGACAAAAAAGTGAGATTCACATAAATCTGAGGAAAATTAGATTTTCCTCTTAAATACCCAGAGAAAGAAACTACAGTAATCCAGTTCCGTTTTCAACCTAAGAATTCTCTGGAGCTCAGCTGTCCTGCTGGGTCCTAGTACTGAGAAGACCTCCTCTCAGTTGGAGTTGACAGCACTGGGGCTGGCCTCAAGGTCCTGTTTGATGTAGGAATGCTTTGATAACTCCCACTGCCCTGTTCTCTATAGTTTCTACCACTTTCAGACATTGAGTTTTATGACACATTCAAAAGTGGGACTCTTTTTAAAAAGAGAGAGAGAGGGGCAGCTAGATGGCGCAGTGCATAGAGCACCGGCCCTG
Organism: Dromiciops gliroides; assembly: GCF_019393635.1. Classification (NCBI taxonomy): domain Eukaryota; kingdom Metazoa; phylum Chordata; class Mammalia; order Microbiotheria; family Microbiotheriidae; genus Dromiciops; species Dromiciops gliroides. The sequence goes on from NC_057863.1 coordinate 437,289,724, forward strand.
GATTCAGGAGTACCTGAGTTCAAATCTGGCCTCAGACACTTAACACTTACTAGCTGTGTGATCCTGGGCAAGTCACTTAACCCCAATTGCCCCTCAAAAAAAAAAGAGAGAGGGGGGCGGGGAGAGACAGAGAGAGAGGATTTCCTCAGCCTTTAATATTATTCATAACAATTCACTTGGAAACTCCTAAAAGAAATATCTTTATTACGGCAGGTAGCCCTTTTTCCTCAATCACCTGATTGTCTTAAAATAGATTGCTCCAGACCCTAGAGCAAGCATATACTGGGGAAGCCAGGTGTGTGCCAGGACAATGGAAGCTCTCTATGTCTCTGCCCTCCACCTAAACCCTTCCTATTCTTCTACCAAAACAAATAAACAAACAAAAACAACAACAACTCTGTATCATTTATGTGGGACAATAAAAAGTATTTCCTTACCACCAGATTTTCAAGTTTCTGGAAAATCTTAGCTGATGGGGGGCGGGGAGTGGGGAATATGGAGGCTGAAGCTATAATAATAATTTACATTTATATAGGGCTGTGTGGTCAATAATGCATTGGTCTCACCATAGCCCCTCAGGGCAGGCGATGCAACCTTCATTCTCTCCATCGGCAGATTAGGGAGCTGGACTATTGAGAGTTTCCCATGTTCATACAGCTAGTAAGTCTAGACTTCAGAAAACCTAATTCCACTCTCTTTAGGCCAAAGCTCTTTCCATGATAGCACCAGAGGGAGTAAAAGCACAGGCAGTCTAACTACCATGACGTTTAGGACCTAATGAAATAATTCCCATTGAGAGGGAAATCAATTCATAGTTTAAGTGGTGGGAAGTAGTCTGGTGAGTGCCAGGAGTGCTAGAAAACTCAGATTACTTGGGTTCGAATCTTCTGTCACTTTCCAGCTGTGTGATGATGATCGTTAACCTTTCTGAAGCTTCAAGGTACTCATTCAAAAAATGGGGATAACATTTGCACTACCTACTTCACAGGAGTGTTGTGAGGGATGCTCTCTATAAATGTGAGTCTGTATTATCTGTGAGTCAAACCCACCAAATGTCATCTCCATTTAGATTCCCAAGATGTCTGCTGCCTGAGGAGCCAAATCAGTAGAAGTAGATGAAGTGTGAAGGGCCAATGGGGCTAAAGGGAGCCAGGCAGGAAGAGGCTGAAAAGGAGAGGATCTCCTCCCTCCTCCCCCCCCCAAAAAAAACTCAAACCAAAAAAACAAACCAGAAAGTTTTGGGAGAGCACTAAAGAAATTGTAAAGGCTACTTGTCAGGTTTCAGGGTGGGGAAGGGCAAGATAGCCCAGACTGAGGGCTGTTTAATTGGGGAATGGTAGATTGAGACAGATTGCTCCCAATATTTGTGCAAAACATTTATTTAGCAATTCTGAGGAGTTAATCAAGCACTGTGCCATTAAACATCCCCTTACCCCATTTTGATCCTCTGGAGATGTCTGAGACATTGAGAGAAAAGTTTAGAAGAAAAAGGAGGGGAGAAGAGAGGGAGAAGGAGAGGATGGACAGGAATAAAGAGGAAAGAGGAGAAGAAAGGAAGTGGGTCAAGGAAAGAGGGGAAAGAAAAGGAAACAGCAAGGGAAAGGGGGGGACAAAAAGAGATGGAGCTACAGAAACTCCATTTCAACTCCCCACAGTTGGATTTTGGTGGGCTTTTGGATGAGAGAATAGCAAAAGAAGAAAAGGACTGGTTTAAGGATACCCTGCTCCATCTGTCCCTCCCAGTGTGATGATATGGAAATGGCCTGTGAGTTACCTGATCTGCCTTCTTAAAAAATTATGCCTAGGGGCAGCTAGGTGGTGAAGTGGATAGAGCACCAGCCCTGGATTCAGGAGGATGGGAGTTCAAATCCGGCCTCAGACACTTAACACTTATTAGCTTTGTGACCCTGGCAAGTCACTTAACCCCAATTGCCTCACTAAAAAAAAAAAAAATTATGCCTAGCTCCATGCCTAACCTAGAAGAGGAACATCCTTTCTTCCCACCAGGGACCACACTCATATGTTCAGGAAAGTTGATGGAACTAGTTAGCTGTTCCTCTCAGTTGCACCCTGAAGTGCCCTGCCTTCAGGGAGAGGAGGTGCTCTGGCTCTCAAAAGACTAAGTGGTTTCCTTCCTCTAATCAGTCTGACTCTGGGATTTGCTGCACAGTTGGGTGGATAGGCCCAGAAAGTTAATCTTGTCTTAGAGGTAGCTGGTGGTGAAATAGATAGGATGCTGGGCCTGCTGTCAGGAAGTTAGAGTTCAAATCTGACCTCAGACACTTACTAGCTGTGTGAACCAAAGCAAGTCATTTAAACCTGTTTGCCTCAGTTTCCTGGACTGTAAAATGAAATTATAATAGCGCTTACCTTTCAGAGTTGTTGTATCAATTAAGATAATATTTGTAAAGTTCTTAGCACAATGTCTGGCACATAGCAAAGACTGAAAAAAACCTCTTATTCTCTCCCTTTCCCCTGTCCTTATTAGAGGATATAGAAATGAAAGACTTGGATTGACTCTTCAACCCTACACCCCCTCCCAAAGGGTGAAGGTTCCCCTTTCACTCCAGTACTTCAGATCATCTGTCTAGGGGACAGTGGGATACCTAGAAAGCACACAGCTCAGTCCTTATGTCTATAGGGAAAGTAGTTCTATTGCTTTGAACCTTGGGTCAAGTGAAGTCAGAGTATAGGATTTGTCCCCCTAGAAATAAATTACATCCTTGAGGAGAAAAATTAGATGCTATGGTTATTACTAACTAAATGTAGTATAAAAGTTTGGGTGATCCAATGATGAAAGAGAAAGAAAATGGCTTAGAGAAATAGGAAAGGAACACTATTTCTATAGAAAGGACAGTATTATTGCTGTTTTCCCTCCCCGCCCCCATTTTTGGGCTACCTATCAAGTGTCTATCTATCAGACTGGAAAGAGCTGTAATTTTATCCTCCAGATATATGTTATCCTGGGGCCAGCCTAGCTAATCACAGAGATGCCCATCTGCAAAAAGGTGACTGCTAGACAATGATTTTTAAAATAGAATTTCTGAGGGCAGCTAGGTGGCGCAGTGGATGAAGCACCAGCCCTGGATTCAGGAGTACCTGAGTTCAAATCTGGCTTCAGACACTTGACACTTACTAGCTGTGTGACCCTGGGCAAGTCATTTAACTCCCATTGCCCCGCAAAAAAAAAAAATAGAATTTCTGTGTATTTGTCATTGTTGTGGAATTTATATTATTTTCAAAGTCTAGAATAGAAGGAACTTGAGGGCAGAGAATACTTTGTTTTTCTCTTTATATCCCCAGCACAGTGCCTGGCAAATGGGAGGTATTTAATATGTGCTTGTTGATTGGAACAATTCAGCAACTCAGGAAGACAAGACAATTAAGGCGGAATGGGGTTTGTGATATACCTCAAGGAAGTACTCCCATGAATGAAATCAAAGTTCAGAATTGGAAGGAACATCAGAACCCATTTAATCCAACCCTACCCACCTTTAACCAAGGATGGCCCTCCTTCCTCACCATTACCAACAAGTGGTTATCCAGTATTTCCTTAAAAACCTCTAGTGAAAAGGAGCCTAGTACCACCAGAGGCAGCTGGCCTCCTTAGAGAATATTCAAAAAACCTTTTCTAGTCTGATACTATGTGATTCAATTCAACAAACATTTAATAATGACCTGCCATTTGGCCAATATCCTGCCAAACTTCATCCAGTTCTTGTACCCCAGGAGGCAGTGTTGGTTCCCAAGTTCCCTTGGATTCTCTCTGGTGGGATTGGAAATTGCACCTTAGCCATCCTGGTCTCTGGCAGAGAGAGATACCTGGACAATACCTTCCGGAATTTGAAGAGGACAAACTACAAGACTTAGGGGGAAA